>NC_057801.1:32037105-32068938 GCF_018294505.1 Triticum aestivum | reverse complement strand
TAAAGATTCAGCTTTTGTTACAATTCCATCAATGCAATTTTCACAACTTTCCTCTTGAGGATTTAAAGATATATTATAGGTTCAGCTTTTGTTTCAATTCCGTCAAAGCAATTTCACATCTGATGCTCCATATATACGACAGAAATGCATAGTAGTTATCTAACAACTTGAATCTGTATAAGAAGGTGAGGTTAGAAGATTACCCTTTTGTTACTTGGCATCAGGGCCTCCCAATTTGCTTGGGGTTTCTTCTCCATCTGCGACCTTCCATCCCCTGCTTGTGGTTGTTTCACCTGGTGCCTTCTAGTAATCACAAATCAAACCGTAAGTAAAGAAACAGAGAGAGAAGCAATAACCATGAAGAAAGTTTCAGTTTTTCTCACACCTAATCAATTATTGTGATAGATGCGCTCTAGCAAGCAAATTCAGGATCTATCCTCTACTCTCTGCAGAGAAACAAGTTTTTTTATATAAGAAAATCTAGCAAGCAAGCGAGTTCAGGCGAAATCGAACAGAGAGTACTTGGTAGCAAGCAAGCTAACAGACTGACATACAATTTGCTCATAGATTTACTATCTTGATGTAGCAATAGACAAATTTGGGTGATTATTATGTTAAACATTACACTTGGTGCTTAGTAGCTACCACAGGCGCACCCATGCAAATAGTTGGTCGTACTGGTAATAAATAGCTAAATTCTGTTTGATTTTCCCGGGTTTTCTACATGACCGGGCTTATTTAGGTCAGGTATGTTACTTAACTAGTAGTGTTGGTGCAGTTAACATGTGCCTGGGTTTGTACAGAAACCGAGCTAATCCTGGCAACCTCGAATCAAGTAGCAGATTATTTGCATAGATTGGCAAAGAAAAACCAGCTAGATCTAAGGTTTAAATGAGGGCTACTATTTATCATGCTCTAGTCACAAAATCTAGCAGAATGTTGCTACTCCTAGTTTGGTTTCACAACCAAGCAGAATAGAAACTAGGCAGGCAGGCTAGAGCAGAGCAGCGAAAAAAACAGACCGACCTCCATGTGTGGCGGTCTGGATCGGAATCGACAATGTCATCCTCATCAACTCAGGTCCTGGTCGTCCATGGAGTCAGGCACCTGCTGCTGCGCAAAGTCAAACAGAAAAATAAATTAAATGGGATCTGGTCTGATAGAGGAGATAGAGGAGAGGATGTGGATCAAAGGAAGGCTGAGCTCACCACAGTCGTCACTGGTCTCAAATCCTGAGAGGTCACACATTCAGTTTTAAGAACGGAGAACGTATTGTAATTATCTTGAGGTCTGGGAGATGTCCAAAAATAAATAAATGAAGTCTCGAAGATGATGAGTTTGACAGCAAGGAAATCAGAACAAGAACAAGAGAATTCTTGGTGCCAAATTAACCACCACGTGCATATATATACTGATTACCCAAAGGAAAACCATGTAATAGCAAGCAAGGCCATGAAAACCACCAAGTACATAGGTATGGATATCTATCAAAGTGGCAGTTGCAAAACGATGCCATGTCTCGCATTTGCATGTAAAAAAACTGAACCCCAATGCTCTACTGTACAAACATAGGTAATTACGCTTTCCTTTTGAGGATTTCAAGATATATTTTAGGTTCAGCTTTCGTTTCGACTCCCCTAAGGCAGTTTTCACATCTAATGCTCCATATATACGACATCAATTCATAGTAGTTATCTAACAACTTGAATCTGTAGTAAGAAGGTGAGGTTAGAAGAAGATTACGCTTTTGTTACTTGGCATCAGGGCCTTCCAATTTGCTTGGGGTTACTTCTTCATCTGCGACCTTCCATCTGTAGTAGTCACAAATTAGACCATAAGCAAAGAGAGAGAGAGAGAGAGAGAGAGAGAGAGAGAGAGAGAGGCAATAACCAGGAATAAAGATTCATTTTTCTCACAGCTAATCAATTATTGTGATAGATGTGCTATAGCAAGATCAAAACCTCTTGTCTACTCTCTGCAGAAAAGGAAGTTTCAGTTTTATATATGTGGCGCAGAAAGCAAGCGAGTTCAGGTGAAAACGAATAGAGGGTACTTGGTACAAGCAAACTGACAAACAGACATACAATTTGCTACTTCCGTGGCCATATCAAAGAACTGCTCCAAGTATTAATTCTGCTGGATGTTCTTCATGAAATGCAACACATTTTGTACAAGTTTTCGCTTAATAATTGTACTTACTATTTCCAATTTCATTTCAGTTGTCCCACTATAAACTACATTTGTATTTACCGTCTTACCAATAACCAATAGGTTATATATATATACCCTTGGACAGAATTCAACTTCACTAGTAGAATACATTAATTACCATAGAATTCAACTTGATAGGAATGAACTAGTACTAGATCCTGAGTTTGATCCACAATCTCATAGGGGTGAGAAACACATTCTGTGAAGAACAAAAGGGTATAGATTTGAAAAGCCGGATACCGGTGTCCAATTTCTTTTCATTATGCTAAATCATTAACCTAAATCTATGTCCTGTTCTGGCACTAGTGTCTTGTTCATGCACTCTGTGTGATTATCAAGATGTAGAAATAATTTGAAGCAGAAAATGGTGCGGATTGAACGTCGAACCAGATTTAATTCTGGGCATGCACATACAGTTTGAACGACCAAACAAACAAACCAACGGTGAAGTGATGTGTATCCTGTGGGTACAAATGCAAGTCGTGCGTGTTCCAGAAGATAACAAGAGAAGAGAGAAAGGGGGGGTTAAAGCTCACCAGCCGCTAGGAGGGGACAAGGAGACGAATGCGCTGAGTGAGAAGCAGCTGGTTTCCAGTGCCCAAATTTATTTCATTTTGCTGAAGTGACTTGTATCCTGTGCATACAAAAAAGCAAGCAGTGAAGTGACTTGTATCCTGTGCATACAAAAGCAAGTCGTGCGTGCTCCAGAAGAGAAGGGACTAGATTTAGTTGTGGGGGTGCAGTGGGAGAGAGGAAAACTGAAGCTCACCATGTGCAGGAGCCGCTAGGAGCAGAGGAGACGAATCCGCCGCGTGAGGAGGAGTCATCCATCCATATTAGAAGCAGCCGTCCATTGAGTTGAGAGGCATGCGTCCACCATCAGGAAAGTGGGCTCGTCGGGGATGGTTTGGAAGGAATCGCGTCGGGGATAGCGCCATCACCGTCGATGGAGGAGTTGGCCACGGAGCTCGACCCACAACCACCAGCGAGCGGAGATGGACATGATACGCGAGACTGGGAGCAGCTGGAGAGGGGGGTTGAGACTCCGGTGGCCGGAGATGTGGTGGTTGGCTGCCGCCCTTGAAGGTGGAGGTGGAGGTGGCATGGGTGAGAGGGGAGAGGAGACAGCGGCACTTGTTTATTGACCTTATGAATGGTCAACTCTTGATCTTTAGGTGGTGTCTGCCAGCTGTAGCTTGAGCCAACCATATGTGGCATCCATTGTTCCACCTTTGGCTTCAGATCAGCCGCCTTTTGTGATAAACAAAGCCAAGGGTGCGGGGCTGGCACTGACAGACAAATAAGCCTAATTAGTAAAATCCCAAATGAAACATGAAGAGGCAAAATTAAAAGCAAAGGCAGATGCATATTCAGAAAGAAGGGGCATTTTAATTTTGCAATAGAAGTGAAAGGCACCATTTCGATCAACCTTGTTGTCAAAACAGGGATAACCCTCTACTGTACAAGAATGCAGACTATAGGAAGGCGACAACTAACTAGCTTTGCCATGAAAAGGAAGACAAGTAAGTGTCTCCCATAACAGAACATCCTCCTACACATAAGAATGTCGGTCTAATACCCCTTTTGCACGGACATAGGAATATCTTATAGCTCTCCTCTTGAGGATTTCAAGATTTATTCTGGGTTCTGCTTGCATTTCGATCGATTAAGTCACGGCAATTTTCACATCTAATCAAATAATTGTCATAGATGCGCTCTAGAAAGCGAATTCAGGACCTCTACTCTACTCTTTGCAGAGAAGAAAGTTTCAGTTTAATATATGTGGTGCAGTAAGCAAGCGAGTTTAGGTAAAAACGAAAAGAGTGTACTTGTTAGCAACCAAACTAACAGACTGACGTACAATCTGCTGCTGTATATATCAAGCCTCTCTCTACAAATTTCATTTCATAAATTAAACAAACAAAGTTAAGAAGATATTGATACATGCAGTAGAAAGAAATTGAAGCAAAAAATGGTGTGGATTGAGCATCCAACCAAATTCAATTCTGGGCCTGCATATACAGATTGAACGGACAAGTTGAGGTTTCCTCTTGCTATGAATAATGAGAAATCTGCTCCTAAAGTAATGTGCCAAGTGATTTGCTTGATAAGTACACATGTCAGTTTACCTAGCTAGAACAGGTCCAGACGATTACAGAGTCATTTAACTAGTTAACAGCAAGCATTACCAAGACCAATTGGGGCCATCAAGGCCAAACCGAAAATCTAAGTAGGCCATGCACGAAGGCCATGACCTAGAGCTATACCGTGGCCCGATGACCATGTGCCCAGAGCAAAGGGAAGAGCAGAGAGTATACCTTTCAACGTTTGTACTCGAGGGCGAACCATGTTGTTGCCGATGACGGTGGAGACGAGAGGGTTGTCATAGCTAGTAGCTGCACATGGAGCTTACGACGAACCTGAACAAGGTAAGCACAAAACTACTAAATACATTATTCTGTTAAAGGAATAGACAAACAAGCCTAATTAGTAGAATCTCAAATCAAACATGAAGAGGGAAAATTAAAAGCGGAGGGGGATGCGTATTCATAAAGTTGAGGCATGTTATTAGCAATAGAAGTGAAAGACACCATTTTGATTAATCTTGTTGTCAAAACAGAGATAACGCTTCTACTGTACAAAGGGAGATAGTTAAGCTTTCCTCTTGAGGATTTCAAGATTTATTATGGGTTCAGCTTGCGTTTCAATTCCTTCAAGACAATTTTCACATCTGATGCTCCATATATTGGAGAGTAATGCATAGTAGTTATCTAAGATCTTGAATCTGTAGTAAGAAGGTGAGGTTAGAAGAAGGTTACGCTTTTGTTACTTGGCATCAGGGCCATCCAATTTGCTTGGGGTTTCTTCTTCATCTGCGATCTTCCATCTGTAGTAATCACAAATTAGACCATAATTAAGCAAAGAGACAGAGAGAGAAGCAATAACCATGAAGAAAGATTCAGTTTTTTCTCACAGCTAATCAATTATTGTGATGGATGTGCTCTAGCAAGCGAATGCAGGACATCATGTCTACTCTCTGCAGAGAAGAAAGTTTTCAGTTTTATATATGTGGTGCAGCAAGCAAGCGAGTTCAAGCGAAAACTAAAACATGGTACTTTGTAGCAAGCAAACTAAACGACTCGAGTACAATTTGCTACTTTCATGGCTATATGAAAGAATTACTACTCCAAGTATTAGTATTTCTGATGGATGTTCTTCATCAAACGCCACACGTCTTGTGCAGGGTTTCGCGTAATAAGTGTACATACTATTTCCAGTTTGATTTCAGTTGTCCTACTAGAAACTACTCCCTCGGTAAATAAATACGAGACGTTTTAGATCACTCGAAAGTAGTGATCCAAAACGTCTTACATTTGTGTACAGAGGGAGTACATTTGTATTTACCGTCGTAATTACCAATAACCAATCGGTTATATATTATGCACTTGTACAGAATCCAACTTTACTGCCACAATAGCTAGGTTACCATAGAATCCAACTTGATAGGAATGAATGAACAAGTACTGGATCCTGAGTTTGATCCACAATCACATAGGTTTTGCTGAAGCAGTAACCTCAAATCTGTGTCCTGTTGATGCATGCACTCTGTGTGGCATTGACAGACTAACAACAGAACAGACTGGAGTGTGTATATGCCAATTAAGCCTCTCTGTAGAAATTTCATTTCATTTCATTTCATAAATGAAACACGCAGGCAGAGTCAGGAAGATGTGAAAAGAAACTAAAGCAAAAAAAAAATGGTGCGGATTGAACATCCAGCCAGATTGGATTTTGAGGACGCACGCACATACAGATTGAACGACCAAACAAACAAGCAGGCAGTGAAGTGATGTGAATCCTGTGGGTACAGATGCAACTCGTGCGTGCTCCAGATTTAGATGTGGGGGAATGGGAGAGAGGGAAACTGAAACTCACCATGTGCAGCGGCCGCGATGGAGGGAAGGATAAGCAGCCGTCGTGGAGGAGGAGACGAATCCTCCGCGTGAGCAGCAGGCGTCCATTGAGAGGCACGCCGTCCACCATCAGGAAAAAGTGGGCTCGTCGGGGACAGCGCCGGACGGGAAGGAGAACGGGGAGGCCGTCGCCGTGGATGGTGGATTTGGCCCCGGAGCTCGATCCGCAACCACCACCAGCGGCGATGGAGAGGATCCGCGAGACAGGGTAGGGTGGTTGACCAACAGCTGGAGAGGAGGGACTCCGGTGGAAACCGGAGATGTGGTGGTTGGCGGCGGCGCTTCGAGGTGGAGGTGGAGGTGGAGGTGGAATGGCGTGGGTTGGGAACTTGGGATGGGGAAGCGGCGGCTGCGGGGGATTTGTTTGGTGGTTTTTTCCCTTTCCTCTCGTCTCGTCTGCTCCTCTCCCCCTCTCTCTCTCTTTTGCGGTGCGCTTTGCTTGGCCAATCCCACGCTTACCCACGGATCCATGTCTTTTTGATTGGTTGATACAACCCTCTCACGGATCAAGGGCCTACGAATCCATCCCAGCCGCCCAACACCCCATGATCCGACGGCTGCGACGTGCGTGCCCGTTGCTGCAGCTAGTAGTGCTAGTACCAGTTTTTTGTTTTGTCTTGGGCTGATTGCTAGGTTGTTGAGTGGTGGTGGTGTCATTTAATCCGTTCCTCTCGTTTTCCTCAATGCTTTCAATTACATGTCCCATGGATCGATGAACGCTCCCACGGATCCTCAGGGGCTAGTGACTCGATCCCAGCCGACCAACATCCGATGATCCGACTGTCTATGACGTGCGTGGAACGGGGGCTACTGTACTATTTTTTTTCTATTCCGGCTGATCATTCATGTTTTTTTTTCTTCCTCTCTCGTTTGGCCTTCTTTTCCGATGCTTGGTCAACCGCATGTCCCATCGATTGATCTTTTCCCCACTCATGCCTTCCACGAATCAAGCATCACGAATCGCTGCACGCTCACTAGTTCGCTATGACCTCTAACAAATTGACCCCCTCTCAAACCGATCCCAGTTGCCCGCCCAGATCTAATGAAAGAGGAAGCAGACTGGTTTGGTCTACGCTTGAGCACGATGTCGTGTTTCTCCCCCTATCACTCTCTCTCCACTAGATTTCAAGCACGGGAGCGGACCGAGATATTCAAACTCATTTGGCTAAGAGCGGTAACGACAACGAGATTCCAGTTTGCAGAACACTTGTTACATAAGGGCATCACCAACGTTGACCCTCAAACACCCGCATTCGTCCGGGCCGCACGGTCCGGACGTGTTTTGCCATCCTAAGCAGTCTGAACATCCTTTTCTCCGCAAAACTGAGGGGCTTTGCGGGCGCCCCAACTACTGCCACGGACGCGTCCGACACCCCCGGACGAACCCATATCTCTCTCCTGACTCTCTCGTGCTTTCCCTCCAACGGACGCGTTGCTTCCCTGCCGCATTCATGCCGGCCCAGAGCGGCTGACATTGATGTTGCAAGATGTGATTGAATAGGAGGGTGTCGCTAACCGACGCGATCACATGTGTCAATGCGGACGCGCCGTCCCGAGAAACCTACTCCGGCCGTTGTGCCGCATTGAAGCTGTCTGACCTTCCGTTTTTCTGGTCTGGTCGCGGCTATATATACCGTGCTCCGGTGATCCATGTCCACTCCTTCGATTTTCCTCCTCCTCTCCGAGCACCTCCTCCTCCTCCGGCAATGACCAATTGATGGTTCTCCAGGCCGGCAGGCAGCGATGACGGCAATGGTTCTTCATCCGGTTCTTGGCATCGCTGCCATCAATCTTCAGGGCCCTCGGACTCCACAGCTGTCAGCTCCTCCTGTAATGAGGAGATCGTCAACTCCTTTGGCAATGAGGAGGACCAGGCCGCCGCTACTTCAGTAGCCACGCCTCCTCTTGGAGGCAGCTCTGACGGACGAGGAGATGGAGATGATGATAGAGGGGTCACTCTGGGAGCGTGGTCTGGCGGTGCCCTCGTCGCCGCAATCACGGCGTACGAACTGGGCACAAAGTAAAGGACTCAACATCGCCACCGCATTATCGGTATGTCCGGATCAGCAGGCCAGTGTCACGACCACTAACACCAACTCATCAAGGAGGAACTGTCCTCCGCGATTGCCAACGCATGCAAGCGCATCCTCCACTACCTTGGTGATGGTGGACCCTCTTTGTCGCGGGCCATTGTGTCCGCGTTTGATCCATAACGACCTGGACCTAGTGGCGGCGCGGTATTTTGACCGGTCCGTCACCACCACATAGACGGTTGTGCGGCATCGTCGCCGCCTTGACGGGGAGCTCACCAAGATTTGCGAGGAATGGTCGATAAACGACACCTCTGCCAATTCTAGCAGGGGCAAGGCCACCGCTAGGGCACCATGGCCGAGGGCGGTATTTGCCATTACGGCCCTCTACATGGTGGAGGAGCAAGCGGACCGGCTCCTCTGGGAGCGCCAAGCGGCGGCCGGGCAAGGCTACCGCAGCGGCCCTTCGCCCTACCGTTGCTGAAGGGACGATGATGATGACGACATTGACGACAGGGGTGGTGCGGCCCAGGCCAAGTGCACGAGGTCATCGTCTGCTATAATTTAGCCTCCTAGTTTTTTTCTATTTTAGTTAAATGGTCGAAATATTGTCTGTTTTATGTAAATTATGTCTAAACTATGCTGAAATATGTTGTTTTGATATAATTTATCTAGTTTATTCAAATTTGTTTGAAATATATGCGGGCAACTTTAGATAGCCGGCTCCCGCATCACTGTTCATGGACTGGTCGTCACCGGTCCGCAGACGGATACGGTGTCTGGTTTAGGGGTCAGTGTTGGAGATGCCCTATGTGGTTGCATAATAGTTAAAGTTTTATGTTGTTTCATCATCATTCATGCATCTCCGTATATGTCCGAACTCAATGTCAACTCAGTCTTTGTCCGAACTCCACGTCAACTTTCCCTACGCACCAATACAAGGTATTTCCATCTTGTTCTCTATTATTTTATGTGAAATTATACATCGTAGTGTAGCAACACAAGTGACAAATAAATATATTTTTTCCAGTAACCACCACGCGCAAGAAAAAAAGATGTCCGGTAAAGTGCAATGCAAATAAATACACATAAAATCAAGGAACAACATTGGGATGATACTAGATGGAGAAGGTTGTCGATATGTATGTGATTGAGACGTCAAATTTACGTACTCCATGGCATGGTTCTAGATTATCGTGGATAATCAGGTGGTAATGGCGATGTATGTACGGCGGAGAGAGAGATGCCATTCCACTCGCCGGAGTATCGATTTTAAAAAGCATAGAGTGAAGATGGATGGACCGACGTCCTATAGTACGTAGTTTATGAATTCCAAAACATGTGGACGCAGCACTCAACAAAAGATTCTTCATCACATGTTCCTCTTTATTTCCAATATTTCCATCCAAATCACATGAACATCATCATGTTAGTATATTGTGGTTGGGAATATTTAAATTCCTCCCAAACTATTCAACGGTAGATGATATAGTATTATAGAGGACCCAAATAAGATTATAAATAGAACAAATACTTTTCAAAATTCCTGTCATTTCATGCAAAATATATGTTTTAGGTTTATTGTAAAGGAAAATTTTAAAATATGTTTCGGCCAAGATGAGTTGTAATGATGACAACACAATGATGATGATGGTTTTAAGTTTGACCTCACGAGAGAAGACACGCGTGATGAGTTTGATCACATGTTCACGCTTGAGGCTAAATTTCCACCCGTTAGTGGTGTGGGCATCAATAATGAGTCTATGTTAGCCCATCAATGGAGAAAACTCGATGCGCCCACACCCCCTTCAAGACGGTCTTGCTCTTGTACTTGAGCTTCGATGACATGGCGGAGGAGCGGTACGACAGAGGACGCGGCGACGAGACAAGACGACAACTGAGATTTGACGCACCTTTTCACCATGTTATTCTCTTCGACATGCAAGAGAACAATGCATTACTTTGCACCATAAGTATGTTAATCATTGAAAATCAATGTCCCTCCCGGGCGCTTGTAGAAGGAGAAAGTAATGACCACATGTTTTTGCAAATGTTGGTGAATAAAGCACCCCCCTACAGAAGTGTGCAATACTACTTACTAAAATTAGTGGGTATAACTCTTATTCACTAATGGCATGTCTGTGCATGACCACATCACAAGTCATGGCGATATATATTTGTGGGGGTATGTAGGAGAACTCACAAAAGTATTACCGGCCTTTCATTTTAGAGGCAGTGTTGGAGATGGTGACAAACGATGCCATAATCTCTCTCTACCACGCCCGCCTCATATTTATATCTCTCAACTCCTCCCTTATCTCTCTCAACCCCTCCAGAACTTGGGCATAACATGTAGGGCTGTCAAGGGAGTTCGGGCTGTATGAGTTGCTCGAATCTCTAACAAACCGCACAAATCTCACCTTTTTCTGTAGTACCTCAGTGTGTCATAATTGTTTATCTGAAGAAATAAGGGGAACAACCCAGAATTTTGTATTGCAGAAAAGCATGAGATTAACGACAAGCCTAGTCTTGTGTGTACGCACTTGAGAAGCAGAGACCCATGGCTTTTCACTTGGGAGCTCGGAACTTTGCTATTCTGTGTCCCCACCCAATACCGGAGCCACTGAGCCAAAGCCACCAACACATGCATGTTTAATAGATTTGTTTGTTAATATTGTTTTCGTTGACACAAAACATATATACACGGTTCTTTCATAAGTTGGCGCTTGTCATTTTGTGTCAGTCCATCATTATTTGTGGAAGTGGACTTTATACCATGTGGGTATCTACGATCCATTGTATCTGCCAGTATATTAGGTTAGCCAAAATCAACCTTGCAAAACCTCATCACTATCCAGTGGGCCCCAATGCTGCACTAATCTGTTCAACATATCTATGATAATTAAAATTATTGATGTTCACCTCCAACACTGTCCTGCAAACCAAACATCGTATCCGCCCGCAGACCGGTGAGGACCATGGACTCTAATGCGGGAGCCGTCCATCCAAAGCTAGCTTTTATGGTCTCATTTCAAAGGGAATTTAATGAAAAACAAAACAAATTTGATGCAAATTTAAACAAATAGAACCATATTCATTGAAATTTGGATGATTTTACATCAAGCCGGATGATTTTCATCTAAACCGGACCACATTCATTACATTCTCGACATATTTCAACTAAAAGCCCTATTCTAACCTAGTCTAAATGATCGTCGACGCCCGTTTCCCAACACATGTCTTCCCTATGTCCGTCAGCAAGCTCACCGGATGGTTGTGAGCCCTGGGAAGCAAAGCTTCAGTGGGAGGTAAGGAATAGCCGCGGCTAATTGGCCGATGATGAACAGCCTGCCAAGCTTAGTTTCAACGGGAGGGGAAGTGTAGTGACCATCATGGGACTCGGCGTCCTCCCATGTTCTACTCTTCCTTGCTACCAGCAGTGCCCGTGGACGTGTCGACTTTGTCGTCATGGCGGTGGGGCATGGACGACGCAAAGCTAGCGACGTCGTCAGTGCCATCATAGAATTCTGTCATCGCCTCATCGATATCCATGAAGGTAGCTTCTTTCCTAGCAGCTGCAGGACGCGGTCCCGCCATTGCTCGCGGCGAATGTCACGGGCGTCATGGTACGACAGGAGCAACGCCTCATACTCGTCCATGTCTATGTCCACCACGATGCCCATGCCAACGATTTGCACCTACGCGCGACGGTGTTTGTCGAGGAGGCGGAGGGTGTACCTCTGGTCGGCGGCGCCAGTCGAAACGCGGCCTCCTGCTCTTTCACCACCATGTCGGTGTATTGTGCCCACGCGCTCGCCCACGGTGATGTTGTCGTGGACCGGTGAGGATGGTGGTGCTTCCTCGTCGTCGGCGTCCTCCACCATTGGCCTGCGGAGAGCTAGTCCATCCGTGGGCCTGCTAGCCGGAGCAGGTCTCTTCAGCAACTGCATATGTTTAATGGATGGAGGTGGACTCGTTTGAATTTAATGCATGGAGGCGGACGGACGAGCTTTGTTTGAATTTAATGCATGAAGGCGGACGAACGAGTGTCGTTTGAATGTGAAGAGCACGCGCATGCGCATCCCGCACGCGGATGAACGACTACCTCTAGTATATATAGATAGAAGAGATGGTCTTGGTCTTAGATAAAGACGGCATGGATGGCATATGGTGAAGAGAACGAGGATGGCGTGGATCGCTGACATGTCGCATTAATTTCAGACCCCCGCCGGTGGGCATCCCTAGTAGGTGACGCCTATCCGTTTCGTCCGCTTGTTTCAACGATGCAGGGTCCAATGAGAGTTCACGTGTTGAATGCAACGCGGCGATGCTGTGATCAAAAAAATATGGGTGGGTCCTTCCAAAAGCCCAAAGCCCAGACCTTTATCCCCAACCCAATCCTGCTCTACTCCGTCCCCCGATTTCCGCCGCCGCCGCCCTTCCCGCACCGGCCGGCCCTCTCCCCGTTCGAGTTCCACCCCTCCCCTCCTCCCCCCCGCACCGCACGAGCAGCCGTCGCCGACGCTCGTCGAGGGAACGCTGTGCCTGATCCGGCCTCCCCTGTTCCATATCGGCGACCGTCCTCTTCACCGCACGCAACCAACCCCCATCTCTCGGTGCGTCGCAGGCGGGAGCTTGCTGCTCAAGCGGCAATTGACGGCGGCAAGCCGGGAGCCGCCGATATAGATCTTGACCCCAAGGAGTGCCAAGTGGCTGACGAGCTGCAGGGCGTACACCCGGACCCGGACCCGGACGGTGACGGCCATGCTCTCCCTTGGTGCCAGGCAGGTAGGTGCTTGTGTGCAACAGTTGCTGCTGTGAAGACCATAATCCTAATCAAAGTTTTTATCTCATGTTTTCTACTACGTACGTAGTTGTCTACTCTGAAATGTCAATGGCTGTTGAGTCTACCCGTGGCATTGCTGTGAGAGTTGAACTATTTTTGATACCTGACGGACACCGAGTGCTGATTGTGTAGAGAGAAAGATTGGAATTTCTTCACACCTTCCACAGTCTAGACAACTTGCTTATATGACTGACTAGATGTATAGTTAAATTGGATGGAAAGATTGCAGTTTGTGGTGGGCGGGGGACTGATGTTTTGCAGGAAGATGGCTTTTTGTTGAATTTGTGTGACCCCTTTGATTTGATATTTTATTGATGTTTGGGTTTCAGTTTGGTTTGGCGCTTTCGCTGGCGACCGATATAACCCTGTCGTTGTTGTGTGTGCATTCGTTGCAGGCTGGAGCTGAAACGGAAGCTGATTCCCGTGTGCCAAGTAGCAGACTAGTGGAGGAGTTGCAGGGCGTACACGACGACCACCGAGGTATGCTCTCCTTGCTTCCCCTTGGTGCCAGGTAGGTGCTAGTGTGCAACAATTGCTCTTGTGAAGAGAATAAGGCTGCCTAATTGTTGTGACCCTGATTGGCACATTTGAATACGTACATTTTGTCTGAAACTTGAATTGTTTTTATATCTGGCGCTGAAAGACACCGGCCGAGTATATGTGCAGAGAAAGAAAGATTGGAATTTCTTCACTGTCCACAGTCTAGACAACCAATGCCTTAGACCTGACTGACTAGCTACATCCATCTCTTGTTGAATACGTAGGAGAGAAAGAGTGCAATTTATGGTGAGACTGTTGATGGTTTGCAGGATGATGTGTTGCAAGATTGCAACTTTGTGAGCCCTTAGATTTGGTCTTGTCTTGATGTTTGAATTTCATTTCGATTTGGCGCATTCTCTGGTGATATAATTTTGTCCTTGTGTGTGCGTGTGTGTGGCATGCAGAAGCCGGAGCTGATTCCTTGTGTCAATACTATATGTAATTGTGTGTACTTTGAAATGTCGGTCTATGGCTGTCCAGTGTACCCATGATTGACTTGCTGTCACCTTGATTGAGAAATTTAAATGGATTTTATCTGAAAAAAGTTGAATTGTTTTTTATACCTGACGGGCACCGAGTGTTTCTTGTGTAGAGAAAAATCAGAATTTCAAACTTTCCAGAGTCTAGACAACTTGCTTATATGACCGGCCAGATCTCTTGTTAAATTGGAGGGAAAGGTTGCAGTTTATGGTGGGACTGATGTTTTGCAGAAAGATGGCGGATTTTATACCGTTTTCTTGAATGTGTGTGACCCCTTTGATTTGATCTTGTCTTGATGTTTTTGGGTCTCAATTTGATTTGGCGTTTTCTTTGCTGGTGATGGATGTTAACCCTGTCGTTGTTGTGTGTGCGCTTTCTTTGTTGCAGCCTGGAGCTGATAACGGTGGCTGATGAAACCCCGAGTGCCAAGTGGCTGACTGGTGGAGGTCGGCAGCGATGAGCTGCAGGGCGTACATGAGGACCCAGATGGCGACGACCACCGAGGTATGGTCTCCTTGCTTTTCCTTGCTGCCAAGTGCTTGTGTGCAACACTTGCTGATCCTAATCTGGAGGCATTCAAAGTATTTATCTGAGGTTTTGTAGTTGTGTGCTTTGAAATGTCAATGGCTGTTGAGTCTACCTGTGGCATTGCTGTGACCCTGATAAATTTATATCTGAAGCTTGAACTGTTTTTCATACCTGACGGACACCAAGCAAGGATATGTGTAGAGAAAGATTGGAATTTCTGTAGTTGTGTGTACCTGGGGCATTGGTGAATCCCTAGGACGCACTCCTCGCGTCAGGTCCTCCGCCGCTCCCTGATGATGGCAGAGACGAATGCGCGGCGGCTCCGGCGCAAGAATGCCAAAGCGCTCTGGCTTCCCATCAAGCTGTCAGAGTGCGAGGCAGCGGCGTAGGCAGCGGCCAAGGCGAAGGCAGAACGGCATGTCCCAGGAGCAGGAGTGCTTTCTCTAGGGGCTGGTCAGGCAGATCTCGTCGGACGACGCCTCAGACTTCAGCGACAGATTCAGCTCCAACGCTGACGACCCTCCAGTTGCCAACGCCTACATGGAGGGCCAAAGTAGCACCAGCGACCGCAACGAAATGGTGATTTCCTCCATCCCTCAAGCCCATGAAAACTTGTTATCTTGGTTCTCCGATGACCGCTTTAATGTAAATTAGGCCCGATTTAAGTCTGTTTGTTGCTAGTTTGTTGATCCAGTAAGTTTAGTTTTAACGTGTATGGATATGAGGTACAACAAAATGATGAATGGTCGTTCCGTGGCTGAAGACGCGCCCTACCATTGATGCCATGTGTGCAAGTTTGAATTCCCGCAAATTAGAAGCAAACTTGCGGGACATCTGCGGGAGTACGAACGCCTGCCTGGCCAACCAAAGTTTCCAAAGTTCCCTTGCTACTTGGCGGAAGGAGAACAAATACATCATAGCTATTTGGTGGAAGGAATATGCCATTTAACTACATACTACTTTCTCCGTCCCATAATACAAGAGCACTTTTGACAGTACAAGCCAAGACCCATAAGGTGCACTCTCTTTTTGTATATTTCTTCACCCAATTCCACATGGCACAGTATTGCATAGCCTCGTGTATATAGATGCATAAGGCAGCCTAACCCATGGATTACGTAGACCTAATCGTACTTGGTTTTTGAGTCCAAACCGGACTTGGCTACCTTAAATGACATATGTAAAGATGGTTTGGTGGACCGTGTATTTCCAGCCCACCAGGGTTCAAGTCCTGATGCTCGCATTTATTTTTGGATTTATTTTAGGATTTTCAGCGATGCGCATTCAGTGGGAGGAGACGTTCCCGTCAACGACGAGGTGCTTACAGTGACTTCGTAAATTTCAAGATGATACGTCGGTTCAGTCATTCGGAGGTGCTCATAGGGTTATGGTGTATGTGTTTGATCACATGTTCACGTTTTAGGCTATATTTCCACCCGTTAGTGGTGTCGGCATCAATAATGAGTCTATGTTGGCCCATCAATGGAGAAAACACTAGATGCACGCGCCCGCGCTCCCTCCGAGCCGGTCTTGCTCTAAGAATTGAGCTACGACGACATGGCGGAGGAGCGGTACGAGCGAGGACGCGGGGACGAGACAAGACGACAACTGAGATTTGACGCACCTTTTCATCATGTTATTCTCTTCGACATGCAAGAGAACAATGCATTGCTTTGCACCATAAGTATGTTAATCATTGAAAATCAATGCCCCTCCGGGGCGCTTGTAGAAGGAGAAAGTAATGACCACATGTTTTTGCAAATGTTGGTGAATAAAGCACCCCCCTATAGAAGTGTGCAATACTTACTAAAATTAGTGGGTATAACTCTTATTCACTAATGGCATGTCTGTGCATGACCACATCACAAGTCATGGCGATATATATTTGTGGGGGTATGTAGGAGAACTCACAAAAGTATTACCGGCCTTTCATTTTAGAGGCAGTGTTGGAGATGGTGACAAACGATGCCATAATCTCTCTCTACCACGCCCTCCTCATATTTATATCTCTCAACTCCTCCCTTATCTCTCTCAACCCCTCCAGAACTTGGGCATAACATGTACGGCTGTCAAGGGAGTTCGGGCTGTATGAGTTGCTCGAATCTCTAACAAACCGCGCAAATCTCACCTTTTTCTGTAGTACCTCAGTGTGTCATAATTGTTTATCTGAAGAAATAAGGGGAACAACCCAGAATTTTGTATTGCAGAAAAGCATGAGATTAACGACAAGCCTAGTCTTGTGTGTACGCACTTGAGAAGCAGAGACCCATGGCTTTTCACTTGGGAGCTCGGAACTTTGCTATTCTGTGTCCCCACCCAATACCGGAGCCACTGAGCCAAAGCCACCAACACATGCATGTTTAATAGATTTGTTTGTTAATATTGTTTTCGTTGACACAAAACATATATACACGGTTCTTTCATAAGTTGGCCCTTGTCATTTTGTGTCAGTCCATCATTATTTGTGGAAGTGGACTTTATACCATGTGGGTATCTACGATCCATTGTAACTGCCAGTATATTAGGTTAGCCAAAATCAACCTTGCAAAACCTCATCACTATCCAGTGGGCCCCAATGCTGAACTAATCTGTTCAACATATCTATGATAATTAAAATTATTGATGTTCACCTCATGTAAATATTTTTTGGTCACATAAGGGCATCTCCAACACTGTCCTGCAAACCAGACACCGTATCCGCCCGCAGACCGGTGAGGACCATGGACTCTAATGCGGGAGCCGTCCATCCAAAGCTAGCTTTTATGGTCTCATTTCAAAGGGAATTTAATGAAAAACAAAACAAATTTGATGCAAATTTAAACAAATAGAACCATATTCATTGAAATTTGGATGATTTTACATCAAGCCGGATGATTTTCATCGAAACCGGACCACATTCATTACATTCTCGACATATTTCAACTAAAAGCCCTATTCTAACCTAGTCAATGATCGTCGACGCCCGTTTCCCAACACATGTCTTCCCTATGTCCGTCAACAAGCTCACCGGATGGTTGTGAGCCCCGGGAAGCAAAGCTTCAGTGGGAGGTAAGGAATAGCCGCGGCTAATTGGCCGACGATGAACAGCCCGCCAAGCTTAGTTTCCACGGGAGGGGAAGTGTAGTGACCATCATGGGACTCGGCGTCCTCCCATGTTCTACTCTTCCTTGCTACCAGCAGTGCCCGTGGACATGTCGACTTTGTCGTCATGGCGGTGGGGCATGGACGACGCGAAGCTAGCGACGTCGTCAGTGCCATCATAGAATTCTGTCATCGCCTCATCGATCTCCATGAAGGTAGCTTCTTTCCTAGCAGCTGCAGGACGCGGTCCCGCCATTGCTCGCGGCGAATGTCACGGGCGGCATGGTACGACAGGAGCAACGCCTCATACTCGTCCATGTCTATGTCCACCACGATGCCCATGCCAACGATTTGCACCTACGCGCGACAGTGTTTGTCGAGGAGGCGGAGGGTGTACCTCTGGTCGGCGGCGCCAGTCGAAACGCGGCCTCCTGCTCTTTCACCACCATGTCGGTGTATTGTGCCCACGCGCTCGCCCACGGTGATGTTGTCGTGGACCGGTGAGGACGGTGGTGCTTCCTCGTCGTCGGCGTCCTCCACCATTGGCCCGCGGAGAGCTAGTCCATCCGTGGGCCTGCTAGCCGGAGCAGGTCTCTTCAGCAACTGCATATGTTTAATGGATGGAGGTGGACTCATTTGAATTTAATGCATGGAGGCGGACGGACGAGCTTTGTTTGAATTTAATGCATGGAGGCGGACGAACGAGTGTCGTTTGAATGTGAAGAGCACGCGCATGCGCATCCCGCACGCGGATGAACGACTACCTCTAGTATATATAGATAGAAGAGATGGTCTTGGTCTTAGATAAAGAAGGCATGGATGGCATATGGTGAAGAGAACGAGGATGGCGTGGATCGCTGACGTGTCGCATTAATTTCAGACCCCCACCGGTGGGCATCCCTAGTAGGTGACGCCTATCGGTTTCGTCCGCTTGTTTCAACGCATGCAGGGTCCAATGAGAGTTCACGTGTTGAATGCAACACGGCGATGCTGTGATCAAAAAAATATGGGCGGGTCCTTCCAAACGCCCAAAGCCCAGACCTTTATCCCCAACCCAACCCTGCTCTACTTCGTCCCCCGATTTCCGCCGCCGCCGCCCTTCCCGCACCGGCCGGCCCTCTCCCCGTTCGAGTTCCACCCCTCCCCTCCTCCCCCCCGCACCGCACGAGAAGCCGTCGCCGACGCTCGTCGAGGGAACGCCGTGCCTGATCCGGCCTCCCCTGTTCCATATCGGCGACCGTCCTCTTCACCGCACGCAACCAACCCCCATCTCTCGGCGCGTCGCAGGCGGGAGCTCGCTGCTCAAGCGGCAATTGACGGCGGCAAGCCGGGAGCCGCCGATATAGATCTTGACCCCAAGGAGTGCCAAGTGGCTGACGAGCTGCAGGGCGTACACCCGGACCCGGACCCGGACGGTGACGGCCATGCTCTCCCTTGGTGCCAGGCAGGTAGGTGCTTGTGTGCAACAGTTGCTGCTGTGAAGACCATAATCCTAATCAAAGTTTTTATCTCATGTTTTCTACTACGTACGTAGTTGTCTACTCTGAAATGTCAATGGCTGTTGAGTCTACCCGTGGCATTGCTGTGAGAGTTGAACTATTTTTGATACCTGACGGACACCGAGTGCTGATTGTGTAGAGAGAAAGATTGGAATTTCTTCACACCTTCCACAGTCTAGACAACTTGCTTATATGACTGACTAGATGTATAGTTAAATTGGATGGAAAGATTGCAGTTTGTGGTGGGCGGACTGATGTTTTGCAGGAAGATGGCTTTTTGTTGAATTTGTGTGACCCCTTTGATTTGATATTTTCTTGATGTTTGGGTTTCAGTTTGGTTTGGCGCTTTCGCTGGCGATCGATATAACCCTGTCCTTGTTGTGTGTGCATTCGTTGCAGGCTGGAGCTGAAACGGAAGCTGATTCCCGTGTGCCAAGTAGCAGACTAGTGGAGGAGTTACAGGGCATACACGACGACCACCGAGGTATGCTCTCCTTGCTTCCCCTTGGTGCCAGGTAGGTGCTAGTGTGCAACAATTGCTCTTGTGAAGAGAATAAGGCTTCCTCTTGGTTTGGGTTCCAAGTACACACATATACCTACTTTGCCGGCCATGGGTGCTTGCTGTGTGCCTGCTGCAAGCATTTGTTTCTGCTTCGTTTACTCGCCGGGGCTATCTGGGACGTGAGTTCTTGTAATATCTGTAGCAGGGGAATGGAAATTCCTTGTAGTTGTGTAGGCTGAAACGTCAACGGCTGCCGAGTCTACCCGTGGCACTATCTGTTTTTCATACCTGACGGACACCCAGCGAGTATATGTGTATCCCCAGGTTGGAATTTCACCCTGTCGACAGTCGAGACAACCAATGCCTTATAACTGACTTACTACGTACATCGATCTCTTGTTGAATGGGTAGGAGAGAAAGAGTGCAATTTACTATACCTGATTTTTTTATGCACGAACGAATATCCTGGATGTGTATTGTGTTGGCAGTGATCTACTGGATGCGGACATGAATGACATGATGGACAGATTCATCGACCTACTTCATGAAACATAGCAATTCATCGACCTACTTCATGCTGGGAATGACAGACTGTAAACTGTTAAAAATGAATATAGCAATTATATTAAAAAATAACATCACTTTAATATTCATTATTTTTTGTAGATAAAGGGCAAGCATTCCGGGAGGTTCACCAATTTATATTTGGTAAAATTGTTGGAATAACACCATATTTATTCATATATGTTTGGATAACCGATCTTGTTAGTTCAGAAGAAGACGATCACTTGAAATAACAGTCTTGTGATGTACAAAAATACTCTATGAAATGTACATTTTTTGGGTAAGTGGCATAGTTAGTTTTGTGCACATATTGCATTTACACTGCATAAAATACAGATCAACTTGTATAAATTTTAAAATACATTGAAATTTAGGCTCAGCAGAAAGATTGATTTTTCAGGAAAAGAAAATTACTTTAAATAAGATTTTGTTGGAAGAAAAAAACAGTTGTTTCCTTTCTACGGCTGGATGCATGTAGCGGACTTGTTTTCTACTCTTCCGTGGAATATGCAGACGATTTCTGGATATTACTGGAAGGCTCGAAGCAAGAGAGAAAGCTAGAAGTATAGATACCTGTCCTCTGCGTCCTTCACCACAGCGGCGTCCAAAGCTACGTTGTTAGCCACCTAACAGGAGGGCACGGTGCACCCATTTTAAATTCCGGCCGGCGGAATCAGCAGATCAACCAAGAAATATGGCACCAGCACAGAAAGAAAGAGTATACATGTTTCATCGGTCGGTTCTGTACCTGAATATTGGACGAGCCAGCTGAATAAAGTGGAGATTGGACGGGATGGTATTCCTCGTCCGCCAGATCAAACTCCTCCTGGACGCCGGGGCCTTCCGCCAGCATGAGCAGGGCCACTGCTGCTTCCTCTTCGGCGCTCTGCGTAGGACTCATCGGATTTCTACGATGGCCGGGAAGGTGGACGGCGGTGAAGCAGGGTTGCTTGGATTCATCTCTGCCGTGGTGTAGTGCGACGAGAGGAGAGAGACGGCAGGACAAAAATGTGTGAGAGGGATTATGGGAATCTGAATGGAACGATGGGGGAGTAGATTATTTATCGTGGTGTGTATACAGCACTAGATATGTAGATCAGGCTGTCATTATTAGAAAAGATTGGCAGCGTTTCACTAAATTGATTGTGGTATTTCAAAAAAATTCAGGGATTTTGAAATCCTATCTAATAATGAATTAAGAGGTTCTAAATTACAATTAAAGTATAAGACTATGCCTTTTTTGCTTGTGCAAATAAAGGAAAGAAATATATGCCCAGTTGGTGTTGCCTAGCTAATTGCCTATGTATCCACTCTCTTAGCTGGAACAATCTTGCCTATGTTCACACTCAAGTCTATCCCCCAATGATTTATTTTGAGATAAATTGTTGCCTTTATAATCAAGCCTTATATTTCAAAGCTTCCCTACTTTTTTATAGAATTTGTATTTCCAGCATTCCAGTGCTCTTGAAACAATGGGCTGATTGTTTTGGGGGTTTTGCCCATTCTACATTTGCCCATAAATGTAACCTTTAAAAAGAAGCCGACCTACACAAGAACGTATGCCTAAGTTTTCTGAAAAATAGGCCAACTGGGAAATTTAAATTCCATTTGGAAAATAAATTAGGAGTTTTAAATTTCAAATGAGTTGACTAATGGTTGAAATTTTATTGGAGCTACTATAACATGTCGTCTTGAGATCCATTTGAGAAAGGAAAACATTTGAAAATGACAAGCCGGTCGAAGTTTCGGCCGGTCGCCTCGCTCGCCAACATGCCTGCTTGCTCATGCACGTGACCACGTCGTTCTTGCCCCACGCAAAATGCTTTCTCTATTGCCTTATCTCCTCCCAATGCAGCGCAGCCACTCATTGTCCAGCTCCGAACTCCCAACAATGGTTAGCCCATCACGGCAATCTCCGCCAACGAGCGAATCCCGGATGTGTTGCTCGTGCGGATCCTGCCTACCCACGGCTGCAGCGCTCATTTGGCTCCTCCCTCTCCCATGGAAACAGCGGTACTGCGCGTGCTGCAATTGGGGCAGCAGAGGCCATGGGTAGTTTTTGTCAGGCAGTGTGGCTAGCACTGCTGCTGGGTGATCAAGACCATGCTACAAATGGTTAGTTTTTTTGCTGGAACCGGCTGGGAAAACGCTGCTACTGGCGGTGGAGATGGTGGTCTCTGGTGCTGCAAGCGATGAATTTTTTGTCGGAACTGGCCGGCGAAAGAGTTGCATGCACACATGAGCAGTACTGCTAGAACTGGACAACGATACATGTCCTTTTGCTACAAGCGGTTCTATGTTTTGCTACAACCCGCAAAACATTTTCTGGATCCAGTTACATTCTTAGAACTAAAAGGAAGTCACAAAGTGATTAGCTACTAGCCAATGACTCACAAAGAAAAGAAGCATCGAACACAAAACTTCAAGAGAGTCATAGCTTAAACACTAACTCAAGAAAATTAACGTCGCCCACGCTAGGATGAAATAGTTCACACCAAATAGATAGTGCTTTTGTAGGTGTGTGTGTGGGTGGGTTGACGGGGGCAGGGAGTTGCTCAGTGACCAACACCAGCTTGGAAGATGCCAGTGACTCGGGTGAGGATGGGCAAAAGTTTCGCCTTTGGTTTATGATTATTTTTTTGACCCTACGTAGATGGCCGAAATTTGGCTATTTCACAATTTTCAGAAATATCTTAGACGGAATAGGAAAACCAAAATTTGAATTTTGGAACAAAATAGGACAGAAAATTTCCCATTTTTTTAAATCAAGCGGAACAAAAGTTAACGTTCCTACGTAACCCACACAAATTAGTACAAGACTTACAGTCCACAACCATCACACATTAGCTCAAAGTTTAGACAACCAAGTACAACCAACAATCTTTCAATTTGAATTTCTTGGCCGACAACGACATTACCTGGCCGAGGCGAGATATCCAAAATTTGGCGGAAATTTAATTTTCTTAACCGACATTTACGAGGGCCATGCGAGATGGGCTGACAGCGGTCTATGGGCCTCATGCCATAGACGGTGCTCATTCTTGTGTCTAGGGCCCATTTATGGCGCTAGACCCGGTGCTTGCTTGCAGCCTCTTCGCCTACAAGTTTTTCAACAACTCGTCGCGAACCTTGACATGTTCCGAGCACATGGCGGAGCCGGATTGTGCTGGCTTGCCACAATTCCAGTTACGAGCATTGCACCGCCGCTCTGTTGGCATTATCAAGGGCTCAGCTTTAACATCTAGTTCTTCAACTTCTGCCTCCGGCCATTCTCCAACACTTTCCCCGTCTGGCTCTTCATCAGTACTGCCATATCAAAGCAGAAGTGCACACTCATTTATAGTCCCAAAACACCACATGTTTGTAGTGCAAAGTAAATACATACAAAACATATAATCATATGATGTTGCTAGCAAAATACGACCTAGACTATGAGCTTTAAATTTATTTGTTTCTCATAAAATACAAAAATGTCAGAATAAAATTATACTACTTCGACTTCAAATTTTTAAAATCGTATACCAATATTTTGAAAATTTATCATAAAATCTTGCCCGAAGAGAGAGAAAAAAATCCAACCATGCTGCACTCGATGGATACAATTATTGACCCATTTATACTTTGTCCTGTCCATATACGCTTGCAAAATAAAAGGTTCAATTATGCAATCGAGTCACCAATCGTTTAGGTAAAACAAGGAAAATAAATACTTCAAGTATGTAATGTAAAACTTACATATATTTCTTTCTTTTTGTGAATATATTTATGTCTTTCTCATCCTTTTATCTAAATCATTTCTTTCTTAATCGTCCCCGTGTGCTTTATTACGTGTTTAACCCTTTCACAAGAACTCCAACCGGTTAAGCTGACCCCTCATGTGAATAACGGCCAAGCATTTTGGGGTATTTCACAAATTTATAATTTGGTAGATTGTTGGATTAACAATATATTTATGCATATATGTTTTGACCAATTTTGTTAGCTCAGAAGACGAGCTCTTGAATGTATATTTTTTTCTCGTAGTGGTATAGTTAGTTTTGTGCACATATTGCATTACACACTGTGTAAAATACAAATCAACAAGTATAAATGTAAAATACATTTTTAGCGGTAAATGTAAAATACATTTAAATTCTATTTTTTTAAATGTAAAATACATTGAAATCAACGCCCAGCATCAGGATTGTTCTGTGGGAAAACAAATTCACTTTGAATTAGCGTTTATGGGAAAATAAAATTTGCTTCCTTTTGTATGGCTGGAAACATGAGGGGTCGGACTTGTTTCTACTCTGCCGTGGAATATAAGGTGAATTTTATGGAAAATACTGGAAGGGTGGGAGCAAGAGACAAACACATTCGCACGTGAGTGCACTGTATGAGCAATGGGTCCTATACTCCCCCATATGTCACGCAACGGGTCCTATGGGTAGAGGAGTAGAAGTATAGATACCTGTCCTGTGGGTCCTTCACCATATGGTCGTCCATAGCTACATTGTTCACGTACACGGACGCCTGACAGGAAGACACGGCGAATAAAATTTAAATTCCGGCCAGCCAAATCAACAGATCAACCAACAAATATGGCCGGATCTTGGAAAATAGGAATCAGCGCAAAAATACGGAGTATACATGTATTTTACCTTGATATTGTTGGACGAGCCAACTGAAGAAACTAGAGATTGGACGGCAAGGTCTTCCTCGTCCGCCATATCAAACTCCTCTTCGAAGCCGACGGCTTCTGCCAGCATCAGCAGCGACGCTGCCGCTTCTTCTTCGGCGCTCTGCCAAGGAGTTGCTGAGCCTGGTATTTCTACGGTGGCCGGGAAGGTGGACGGCCGAGAAGCAGGGTTGCTCGGGTTCATCTCTGCAGTGGTGTAGTTCGACTAGAGGAGAGAGACGGCAGGAGAAAAATGGGTGAGAAGGGTTATGGGAATCTGGAAAGAACAATGGGCCAGGCAGTATTTATTTATCATGGTGTATACAGCGCTAGATTTGTAGATCAGGCTGTCATTATTAGAGAAGATTGGCAGCATTTAACTAAATTGATTATGGATCCTGGACATGGTCAAAAGTATCCTTAAGTACCTAAAGAGGAGTAAGGAAATGTTTCTCGTTTATGGAGGTGACAAAGAACTCGTAGTAAAGGGTTACATTTATGCAAGCTTCAACACTGATCCAGATGACTCGAATTCTGAAACTGAATACATATTTATTTTGAATGGTGAAGCTGTGAGTTGGAGTAGCTCCAAGAAAAGTGTGGTAGCAACATCTACATATGAAGCAGAATACATACTTGCTTCGAAAGCAGAATAGGAACGAGTGGTACCTAGTGCACTGGATCCAATGACTATCAATTGTGACAACACTGGTGCCATAGTCATTGCCAAGGAACCAAGGTTTCACAAGAAAACTACGCACATCAAACACCACTTCAACTCCATATATGATTCCATCAACATAGAACTTTGCAAACTAGATACAGATCTGAATGTTGCAAACCCATTGACTAAACCTCTTTCACGAGCAAAACATGATGAGCACCAGAACTCTAAGGGTGTTAGATTCATTACTATGTAAATTCGATTATTGACTCTAGTGGAAGTGGGATACTATTGGAAATATGCCCTAGAGACAATGATAAAGATGTTATTATCATATTTTCTTGTTCATGATAAATGTTTATTATCCATGATATAATTGTATTGACCGAAAACTCAGATACATGTGTAGATACATAAACAACACCGTGTCCCTAGTGAGGCTCTACTGGACTAGCTTGTTGATCAAACATGGTTAAGGTTTCCTAACCATCGATATGAGTTATCATTTGATAATGGGATCACATCATTAGCAGGATAAATTGATGGACAGACCCAACTGTAAGCTTAGCATTAGATCGTGTCACTTAGTTTATTTGCTATAGATTTCTTCATGTCAAGTATCTGCCCATAGACCATGAGATCATGCCACTCCTGAATACTGGAAGAATGCCTTATGGGTTAACAAACGTCATTTCATAATTGGGTGATCATAAAGGTGCTCTACAGGTATCTCAGAGAGTGTTTGGTGGGTTGCACGGATCGGATTTGTTGCTCTGTGTTAGGGAGAATATCTCTAGGCCCTTTAGTTAATACAACATCGTGAATAGCTTGGAAGCAGGTGACCAATGAGTTTGGTCACGGGGATCTTGTATTATGGAATGAGTAAAGAGACTTGCCGATAACGAGATTCAATTAGGTATGGAGATACTGGCGATCAAATCTCGGACTAGTAACATATCACTGGATAAAGGGAATTATATACGAGATTAACTTAATCCTCGACATCGTGGTTCAATCGATAAAGATTTTTGTTGAATATGTAGGACTCAATATGGTATCTAGGTCCTGCTATTGATTATTGATCGAAGAGGAGCCTCGGTCATGTCTACATGTTGTCGAACCCATTGGATCACACACTTAACATTCAGTGATGTTAGGGTAGTATTGAGATCTTCATATGGTGAAGTACGAAGGTAGTTTGGAGTCTCGGATTGGATCTGGGACATCATGAGGATCTCTGGAGTGGTTCGGAGGTATATATATGGGAAGTCATTTTTAGGGTACCGGGAAATTTCTGGGATATGTCGGCATCATAGTGGGATCACGGCATGGCTCCGGGGGACCACCAGTGGGTCCCACCACTCCCAGAGGCCAGTACGGGTTGAGGGGAGGCGCCCTGGCCTAACGCACCAGCCCCCCTTGGGCCCATGCAACTAAGGGGGGAAACCCTAAGAGGGGGGATGCCTCCACCTGACTTGGGAGGCACTCCTCCCCTAGGCCGCCGCCCCCCTCCTTGGAGGAGAGTCTAGGGTTGCCCCCCCTCCCTCACCCCTATATATAGTGGGGAGGCGCATGGGGGCAGCACCCTTTCACCCTTGGCCGCTGTCTCTCACAACTTCTCCCACCTCCTCTCCAGTACGCGGTTGGCGAAGCCCTGTCGGATTTCCGCTGCCACCAGCACCACCACCACGCCGTCGTGCTGGTTCAGATGTCATCTACCTCTTCTCTCTTGCATGATTGATCAAGGAGGAGACGTCACAAAGTTGTACGTGTGCATATCTTGAAGGTGTCGGTCGTGCAGTGCTTGGATTGGGACGCGAGTATGACTACGCTAATCACAATCTCTAGATCGTTAATGCTTTCGGTCTACAACGTATGTAGACACTCCACCTCTCATTGCTAGCATCTCCATATAATAGATCTTGAGTGGTTCGTAGGAAACTTTTTAATTTCCGTGCAACGTTCCCCATCACTCTTGACATCCATGGACTTGATCGAGCCTGCTGCACCAACGTTGCTCACAAGCACAAGACTGAAGTAATCACGACCATTGATCTGAACCTCACTCCACCCTGCTTAATGCACGGAACTCTGCATGTGTATGGCAGTTGCATAGAAAAAGTTAAAGTTATATACTCCTCCGGTGACCTCGATCTAATTTTTGAACTTATAAGAGGCGCATATATACCTCTGGTACATGACAGGGATGATGCCACCTCTATAAACACCGACTTCTCCCAAGATGGCTGGGCCATGTTGAAGTGTGGCCGTCGCGGGTTGCATCAGCCACCATTGTCATTGGGGAGGGCAGAAGTTTGTGGTCGTGGTGGGTTGCACCAGCCACCATTGTCATTGGGGAGGGCATCATTTGGCTAGTAGAAGATTGTGGCTGTGACAGTGACCGTCACACCGGGCTTGCAAAACAACGGGTCTGTGCATTCGCGGTCGCATGCGATCTTGTAACACTGCCCGCATGCAGCGTCGTCATTGAACAACACGGTGCTTAGAAAGTGAAACATGGAACGGTATATTCTTTTCAAGTAGTAAAGATAGAGATAACATATTTCATGTCCCTCATGCTTCCAAGAGTCTTCTTTCCACTTATAAAAGAATTGTGAGGAAAACTTCTGATCTATTCATCCACTATCAAGGTAGTACAAAGAACACCAGAAGTAAAAAAATACATCCAGGTCCATAGGCCACCTAGTTATGACTATAAGCACTGAAGTGAGCCAAGGATGCGACCTTGTCATTGCCCCTCCCTCATTGGAGCCGGACAAACCTTGTTGTAGTAGATAGTCAGGAAGTCGTCGTGTTAAGGCCCCATGGGACCAGCGCACCAGAACAACGATTATCGTATGCGTAGATTGGAAGGGTCCAACTTGCAGACACACGAACAAATAGGAACAAAGACCAGATCCACCGAAGACAAACGCCGACCAAATCCCATGAGATGCGCCAGAGACAAACCTGCACACACCCTCCGATGATTCTAGAAGCACCACCGGGATGGGGACTAGGCGGGGAGAACCTTCTTCAATCTTCATAGAGCCGCCGCCATGTCTCTCTAAGCAGGACACAAACCCTAAAAAAACTCAAAAAATCATGTAAAAACAAACCGCTCCCGCTGGCAAGGGCCGAGATGCACGATGCTTCCATGGCCCTAAAACAACATGAGACATGGTAGATCAGTGGCAGCGCTAACGGGAGGCACAAGAAACCCTAAACGGTTGGGGTGCCCTTGGGTACAGTGAAGGGTTGTTGACATTTGTCTAACATTGTTTCTTTACACTTATCAACAAATGAAAGATAATCATGCGTACCTTGAAATTTAGCTGAATTCTTTCCTGTTAAGGATCAGAAAATTGAGACATAATTCTACGTGCTAGGAGTAGGCGGGGTCTTTTTCCATTTGCTGGTCGATCAAGAGTCAAGGAACAACAAGTACTAGTGATGATCAAACCATCTGCCACATGGTGGCATAGGTATCCAGGTCACGCCTCCCTGCCGGTGGTCTAGAAAATCCTTCGAGATCATAGTCTTCTAGTGTCGAATTAAAGACATCACCTTGTTTGTTATGTGTGTCGGCCGAGTAGTGAGTAGGAAACTCCTTCAGAGATTATTTTCTCGGATGTATGGGACCCGTGCCTATTTCAATTTGTAGACAAGAATATCATGTCTGTTTTATTGATGATTTTACCAGATTCGGTTCAATCTATCTCCTTATAAATAAATCCGATGTTTTCAAAAATTTCATCTCTTTCAACAACATGTTAACTATTTATTTGATAGGAAAATTAACACAGAACAAACAGATTGGGGAGGTGAATATTAAAAATTAAATCTGTTTTTGAGCATATAGGCATCTCCCATCATGTTTTGTGCCCTAATGCACATGATCAGAACGGACCCGCTGAAAATATATCATGGAGGTTGGCCTCTCCCTTCTTTCCCATGCATCTATGCCCCTCAAGTTTTTGGATGAGCCATTCCGTACTGATGTCTACCGTATTAATCGTGTTCATAGTCATGTTATTCATAACCAGACGCCCTTAGAACACATTGTTGGCACTAGAATCAACAACTCATTTCTTAGAATTTTCAGCTGTGCAGTTTTGCCCAATTTGCGACCATTCAACAACACAAACTTGAGTTTCTATTCGAATAGTGTGTCTTTCTTATAAGCGTGAGTTACCATGCATAGCACTAGAATGACATAATCTATTCACAGAATGCATCACAGAAGTGAATTTGAAGTATACACAATTGATGGAATGAACATGGTCTTAGATACTCCAGACGAATTACAGAGTGAGTATGAACAAATTGAATTGTAAAATTAAATCAGTGATACAAGCAGCACACAATTACACAACTTGCATTTTATGCAGCGTAATTACCACAAATCCATGACTCGGCAGACATTGCTCACTAGAATTGTAATTTGCTAGCAAATGATTGCCCAAAGTTCCATCCCTTTGGCACAACATCATTGAACACAAGTGTGTGTCCATCACTATTGGTTAGTCTGAAGGAGAGCATCTTGCCAGTGAGGTTCGCAAGCGAGTGCCAGTTAGCACCCCAATTGCGTGCCATAGGTATCCACTCGTCAGAATCAGAGGTCTTGACATCCATGGACTCGATCGAGCCAGCTGCAGCAACATTGCTCACAAGCACAAGATTGAAATACTCGTGACCATTGATTATGAACCTCACGCCACCCCGCTTCACGCACGGAACTCTGCATGTGTGTGGCAGTGACATAGAAAAAAGATAAGTTATGTGGCTCCGATGACTCTGAACTAACTTTTGAACTTGTAAGAAGTGCATATATACCTTTGGTACATGACGGGGATGATGCCACCTTTATAAACACCGATCTTCTCCCAGGCCGGCTGGGCCATGTCGAAATGCGGCCGCGGTGGGTTGCACCAGCCGCCGTTGTCATTGGGGAGGACGTCGTTGGGCGGGCAGAAGTTCTTGGCCGTGACGGTGACCGTCACACCAGGCTTGCAAAACAACGGATCCGCGTGCTTTCGGTCGCATGCGAGCTTGTAGCACTGCCCACACGCGGCGCCGTCATTGAACAACACGGTGCTCAGAGCCGCCGTGCGTGTCCCGTACCCTTCAGAGAAGAGGTTACCAGACCCGCACGTGCCACCTGCAATATGCAATATATAGAACCCATCGCAAGTGTTAATACACAGAAGAACAAGATCAACCGGGTATGCACGCAGTAGATGGATGTACATGCGTGAGTTGAATGATTAGTTGATTACCCATTGTGTCAGAGGCGTCAGCGCCGCCGTAGAACGTCACATGCGCCTTCTGCCAGACGAAGGGTTGCATGGATGGCGTGGTCGGGTTGTCCGCGGCCACAGAGAGCACACAGCCGATCGCCGCCAGCAGCATCCCTGAAACAAATCGAGCTGGAGCCATATCGGCCGCTAGCTCTTGAAGTTTGATGAACTTGTGGCCTAAATCAATGGAAGCGTTTGTTCGTGTGTCTATATTGATCTGTTGCTGACGGTTGTGAGCTGCTGTGGTGTTCAAACGATCGTTTGTTTACATAGTGTTCACTGCGGTCGATTCGTACGTATGTCGCTGGAGGATTTAGCAAGGCCACCCTGATTGGTTCAATGAAGCACGTAGCGTGCAAAAGTGACTGGCCGTGCAGCCGAGCCATGGCTTGCGTGGCAATCAAGAGATATATGTATAGTATGCATGTAGGCGCAGACCCGTCCCTTGAATCGTACGACGAGTGTTCATGTCCTGCATCTGGTCCTCAACGTCGGCGGCGCAGATCGGCGTGTGATAATTAGGTCGTGAAGAAACCTTGAGTTGTCAGTAAGGCACATCGACAGATGCTTTCAATCCGTATCCGTCCATTTTTATTCATGGTCGTGAAGAAATGTTCGTCGGTTTGATCATGCGAAGTAACTTGACGTTGCTTTGGTGTGGGTGGATCATTCTGTGGACGTTAAACCAGGCTAATCCCATTTTATGCAAGTTGCCCAAATGTGCACGGGGGCACGTTTTCAGTGAGCAATTTATCTGTTTCACCATACCTTTTCATGTTTGTTGTTTGTTCCTTTTCAATTTTTCTTCTGGTTTCCTCATTCGAGTTTGGTTCTATTTTTAAGGAGGAACTACCCAACCCAACGGTTATCCTTTGGGGCTCCCCTAAGGATCAATTTTTTTTGGCCTTAGAGCACATCAAATGATGCATCCAGGCACCATCACGTATCGTGTGCTGG
>NC_057801.1:32033330-32036760 GCF_018294505.1 Triticum aestivum | reverse complement strand
TTTTGCCTGGTTCACCTCGGTTTTGGAGAAAAAAATTGTTTCATTTTTGACAAAACACAGCCATGCTTCTTGGAAAAAAAGTGCTTCTTATCGGTGTACGGTGTTCATACCCCTAACTACGCACCAGCGAGATGCAGCTTCCGTGCCGGGAAGGACATGGCAGAAGGTAGATCTATCCCAAGATGCACAAGTCATGGTAAATAATACCGTAAAGAAGACCTTCGGGCAGAGAAGATCATCTCAAGATCAAGACCCAGGCTGCCCGGAAGCTACCTTTCCCGGCATGGTGTTTCTCCATGTCGCTGGCAAGCTCAGGGCCAGCAAGCCCAAGCTCCGTCCACCACTTCGCATGCACCTGCTTGTCAGGAGTCGGCCGACAGGTGGCGGGCGCATAGGCGGTTAGGTAGAGGTCGTCGGGGCACGTGTCAATCCACCGTCTGGAAGAACAACTTTATTGACATTCGTCCACACGCGTGTCGCAGTAACAAAAGGTAGCCACCATTATGTTTCTCTTGGAAACACAAATTTGCTTCTGCGAGAAGCACAACCTGTGTCTTTGCAAGAAGCACATATTTACTTCCACGAGAAGCACAACCAATGGTTCCGTCAGAAGCACAGTTTGTGCTTCCATGAGAAGCACAACTGTGCTTCAACTGTTCTTCTTGAAAGGGAAAAGCACAACCTATGCTTGTATGAGAAACATAGTGATCCCGCGAGAAGCACAACATGTCTTTCCCTAAAAAAAACACAACATGTGCTTTCAGAAAAAACTGAAAACCACAACCGTGCTTTCGGGCTCCCTTCTTTTCTTTTGGTTTTCTTGGTATACTTTTTTGCACGGTTTTTGTTTTTGGAACTTTTTGGTATTCGTTTCTTCCTATTTTGAGATTTTCTTTTCTGGTTTATGGGATTTTCACGAAAAAAAGTTCATTGAAACATATTAACATGAGATTTAGTTTCGACCATGCAGACGCGAAATATGCAATGCTGAAAATGATTTGGTATAAACACATGGTTCCAAAGATAAAACGTTTTGAATAAACGAATCTGCCAAAAAAAAAGGGGAAAACTCTCAGGTTGTGACAAGTGGCACATGCAATGCATCCACTTGTCAGCACCTTAAGAGATGGGGAATGACCTTTGAAAAGGGTGACCCTTATCGAGTGATTTCGTATTTTCTAATGATATTATAAAAACATACTTTTTTCACATATGTTACAAGCAATTGTATTAAAATCTAATGTTATTGGGCCACATTGGGACGACCCATATAGGGGGAGTATCAGGCCCGGTCCTAGGGGTGTGCAACCTGTGCCCCCGCACAGGGCCCCCAAGTTTTAGGGCCTCAAAATTTGTATGCATTAGTATTAGTTTCATTAGCGATAGGATGATGGGCCTCATGTTGTGTCGTCGCTCTGGCCTGCTGTCCCGATCGCGACCCTCTTCTCTCCGCTTCTCATGCCTCTCATCTCATCAGCTGCGTCCTAGCGATCAATCGACATCGACGGATCAAGATTCACTCAGGAAAAAAAATAGCAATCGAAGCGTCTCTTCTCTCCCTTCGTTTCTTCGTGCAGGTCGAGCACACGACATGGCCTGCCGCACACTGTGCGGACGTGGCCAATTGTGCGAGTTAGAGAGATCTTATAGCTATGATGATAGGCAGCGACAATTTGCTGCAGAGGTACATCAAGTGTACATGCCTAGAACACCACGCCGCACGCGTTCCCGTACGGCCCGTGGGTGCGAAGGTTGGTGACGAAGTTGAGCGACCTGATGACGATGTTGCCGTTGAAGTGGCTGTAGTGGCCTTCCACACTCGTCAGGTATTCGTCCCGCTGCAGACGAAACTGCATGCACACGCGAAACAAGTGGCTTGTGAACTCATCCACAACATGCACACACGGAGACTAATGATTAGTTAGGCAACTAATACAATGGCGGTGGACTACCCGTTGTTAGTTAGAGTAATTGGCACCGTGGTCATGCCGCCTTTCCATCCCCTGAGTGAGCCATCCCCTGGATATATCGTCCCCAGAGCTCGATCTCCTCCCGGTCTTTCCGCATGTACGTTACGCGAATGGCGTGAACGGCGCGGCAGTGGCGGACAGCGACGTGGACAATGCGTGTCACCTCGCCCACCATGCCTATCCTTTCTGGCGTTGCCGCCGCCGCCGCCGCAAGGGCCCATCCTCACAACCTCTCCGGCCTGCATCTCATCTCACACCAGAAACATGCAATCATCAATCAACCAACATAGCTAGCTAGCGAGACAGATCGAATCGGAGATCTCTTGCCACTGCGGACGGATTCGTCCACCTCGCGCAACTTGCCAGGCCTCCCTCAATCCACCTTCTTGTCCAACTCTCTTCTGGCTCCACGGGCTCCTGCTCCTGTGACCTATCCTGCCATTCGCCACAACCGCGATCCACCTCTGCGGCCATCGTCTTCTCCAACTATTGCTCCGTCGCCGTCGCCCAGCCCCAAGCGCCCAAAGTCCTAAGTCGCACGCGCACCCCGCACACGGATGAACGACCCCCTCTAGTATATATATATATATAGAAGAGATGGTCTTGCTCTTAGATAAAGAAGGCATGGATGGCATGGCGAAGAGAACGAGGATGGCGTGGAACGCTGACGTGGCGCATTAATTCCAGACCCCTGCTGGACAGCCGCCGGTGGGCATCCCTAGTAGGTGACGCCTATCCGTTTCGTCCGCTTGTTTCCAGATAACACTGCGTTTGGATGTCTCCATTGGAGCCTAGGAAATGGATTTGGTATTGAACTAGCAGCAATACAGCCGTTTGGATGGACAACGAATTCGTATTGGAAACAAAAGCCAATTCCAAACCGTTTTGCCTCCGACGAAAAGCTTCCTCCCACGTTTCGGAGGCGTACATCTCGGATTTGGGCTGAAATCGCGAGCACCCGCAAAACGTACCCCTTCATCCCCCGCAACCACGAAAAATAAGAAAACAGAGCAGGGAGGTCGGCCACGACCTAGGAGCTCGGCGGTGGCGACCACCACGAGCACCGGCGGCTGCGCAGGTGCTGTTCTTCCCCGTTCTCTCTCCCTCTTTCCCATCCCAGTACCTCCTCCTATCCCCGTACCGCACCGCATCCCATCCCCATAACGCGTCCCCTACCAACGCCGGTCGGCGACCAAGATGGAGGTCCGCGGCGGCCCGAGACATCTAGCCCGCGCCCCCTCTGGATCCGCCATGCCCCCCTCTGGCTCAGCCGCGCCCTGACCCGCTGGATCCACCCTTCCCCCTATGCCATGCCCCTCCATCCTCCTGTACACCCCCTCTTTCTGCACCATGGCCGACGGAGCTGCAGCTCCTCTGCTCCTCTACACCATGTCCGCCCGACCGCTCCCTGTATGAATTCTTCTACTCTTCCAGCATGGCCATAGCCTACCTCCTCTTCT
>NC_057801.1:32023641-32033320 GCF_018294505.1 Triticum aestivum | reverse complement strand
ATCTAGCCCGCGCCCCCTCTGGATCCGCCATGCCCCCCTCTGGCTCAGCTGCGCCCTGACCCTCTGGCTCCTGTACACCCCCTCTTTCTGCACCATGGCCGACGGAGCTGCAGCTCCTCTGCTCCTCTACACCATGTCCGCCCGACCGCTCCCTGTATGAATTCTTCTACTCTTCCAGCATGGCCATAGCCTACCTCCTCTTCTCCTCCTCCCTCTATATCCCTCTCTGATTAGCTAATTTACAATGTTTATATCAGATGTTAGTAACAAAGTTCAGTCATTAATTTTTTTTTGCTGAGTTGTCTGATTTCATAATCAAGAGAATGTAGACAAGTGTTCAGTATGGGTATTAAGTTTCCTACCATGGCTCCTAAAGTTTAGATCACACTGGACTACAGAATTTTCTCATCTTAATTTTGTTATGGAGCTGCAGCTCCTATTCTATAGTGTGACCACACCTGACAACTCCTCTTGTTATGCAGATTACTGAAGTTTCGTTGATCCATAAGCCGATTGAAGGGACTAGCAGGTAGTGCTTGGCGGCACGCCGCACTTCGTTGATTCGTTTGAAATTTGCTTTCATGGAGTTCTTCAAAAATGTTGTATGTTTTGCATGCGTGTATCTTTATAGTGAGGGAATGAAGCATGTATGTTGCTCTGTTCGACAGCAAACTGAACATGTATGGTAGCATGTGTGCTGCTCCTTTCGACAGCAGAAAGTTCGCTTCTGCTTTGTTAGACAGCATAAAATTCTATGTTGTTTTCGTCATTTTGATCTAATTCAGTTCACCAAAACTGAAAGTGTGTGTTGTTTTTCTCATTTTGATCTAGACCTTTATAAACAAAATTACACTAGGAAGTAAGAATAAACCTGAATGGTGATCTAGGCAAAATTCAGTTCCGATATGTTATGCCTTTCTAAACAAAATTCAGAGATACAAATATTCTGATCCTGTCGGTAGAATAAACTGCAATACATGCTCTGTTCCTGATATTCTTGACAGCAACAAAACTGCAATAATTATTGAGTGGAGGAAACATGCAATATATTGTTGTCCATGTATAACCATTTTGCATTTTCCTGATGCATTTCTAGAATATTTATTTATTTTCGTTGCTATATATTTATTCATAGTAAGATTTCAATTTTGAGTCATGTAGAACAAGGTATAACCTGGTAATGTAGCTATGCAATTCCAAAGTTTGTCATCCAAACAGGATTTGGTATTGAAATCTCAGAGGCATTTCAAGGGCCAATTCATTGGACAACCAAACAGGTGAATTCGTATTCGTTCCATTTCAGTTTCCTCATTGATTTGGAATTCAGACCAATTCAATACAGAGCTCTCCAATGGAGACATCCAAACAAAGCGTAAGGGAATTACTACGTGTTCATGGTGGCACACGCTTCTAACAACTTAAGAACCAATGATGTATCAACTTCCTTTCCTCTGTTTCTACAAAACCTTCCAAGTCAGTTATCTATTTATTCTGGTTTCTCGGAGGATGATGTAAAACAAAGATTGTTCTGGATTTTTTTTCATTTATTATGTATATATGTTTCTAATAATGTTCAAGCCTTCTTTGATGTTGATGTTGATGTTGATGGGCATCAGCAGTCTCTTTTTCTCTTATATGCTTGCTGGCGTTTACATGGGGGCATTGATTGATCTGCTAACATACACATGGACGATGATCCTCAACAAGTCCTCCCTTTAGATCATCATAAACCTTGATAGATAGACAGATTGATACATTTGGTCCGATTGCATCTTTCAATGACATACCATACCAACTTGGCATGGCGCACAACAATTCTCATCGACCTTTTACATACATACATTTTTTCGGCCAAAAAAGAGCATATACCAGGTAAATCACAAAGAACAACTAGTTTGCCATCACACAGGCAATGGCAAGTACCAGTATTGCCTTGCACAACAATTTCTTGGAGATTTCATTTCAAACTCCATGGATGGACTTGTGCCCAAAAGATTGTGATGCATACAAACAACGGCACAAATACCAAAAGGTCAAGGCCCTCTACGAGTCCTTAGATTACTACTGTATATACAACGCCCGATCACTCCACGCCCAAAACAAAACAAGACATTCAGTCCCAAGAGTAAAGAAAACCAAACAAAAGAGCTGAAACAGGACACTGCTCTAACCAAGTAAATGAAGGCTAACGTTCCATGCAACAAGAAACAGGACACTGCTCTAGTGCCTGAAGCTCATTCCTCCTGCTCCTCTGTTGCGGCTGCAGGTGGTCGTGCAGCCCAGCGCTCATGAGGTTGTTGTCGCTGCGGAAGAAGACGTTGCCCACCAGCTTGCTGCTCTTCTCATCCTCACGCACCTGCTTGAATCCTGGCAACAACCGAGACAATGAGACCACGATGAAGGGGGAACATACCCAAGCTGGTGGCGTACATAAACCAGCTATTGACAAGATCCTGGCCCAATTCTTTTCACCGATTCTCTCATAATCTTGAGAAACAGAATCGACCCTCCACACAGCTTCTCCCAGAATGTTGAGACCATATTTTTTTACAGTCCTGGATGTTTACATTCTAACTATCTAGGATTGTCAAAAAAAATAAGGGTTCAAGATTCTGGGAGAAGCTGCGGGAAGGCCTGATTCTCAAGATTCTACAAGAATCGACCAGAAGAACTGGGCCAGGGACCAAAATAAAGCAAGGATCCCTGAAACTACATACTAAAACAGTAAAGATGTGACAAACTAACTAGACATGCTGAGGTGTGAAGTCGCAGTCCGATGATACATGAGCAGATTAATTTTTGATCGCTCATACTTGTGTATGAATACAACAACTCAAACCAAAATAAAGCAAGAGTTGTTTGCTCACAAAACAAGGATCAGCAAGATGTACACCAACGAGCTAGTTTATACAAGCAAGTTGTATTTCCTGGGAACTAACTAGTGAAATGCTAGTTGAGCAAGACGCGTGAGGATGCACCGCTAATTATGCTTGGTACCAAGATTATTTGATTTGGATGCGCCTATATATGGTCTTCACAAGAGCAAGAATGTTTTACTTACACATGCAAGAGCAAGGTTTCGCAATAATGGGGAGGAAGGAGAGGAAGGCATACCTTCAGGCAGCTCGTTGGGAAGGGGTCGGAGATGCTGCTGCAAGTTGCCGCTCCATGGCGTCGGCAGTAACAGGGTCGGAGAAGCACGGGCGCATCGTCACCCAAGCAGGAGCTCCAGCAGGCCATTGTGGTCTTCAATGCCTGAAGGTGGTGGGGGAAGAGGACCTGCAGCTCACTAGGAAGGAGGCACTGTACCTGCAGCAAGTTGAACACCAACGAGTATATACAAGTAAGTTGTGTTTCCAGCCTGGGAAGCTCATTGCTAGCTGTGCAAGAGCTGAGAACCTAAACAAGGCAAGCTCATTTGAATCATCTTATTAACATCGTAACAAGTTGATTTGAATCATTTACAATTTACACACACAGCGGCAGCAGCAAGGTCTGATTGCTTTGCACACAAGATGGAGACCAGAACACGAGATTTCATACCAAATACAACTCGAGTGCACTGATCGAATGAGTAACCTGAAGCACTACAAACAACCTTGGTGGTTGGATTTAAGAATATGGGCGATAAAATTAAAGTGGTTTTGGATCGAATGAAGACAAAACAAAGGAAACTTCTTAATTAAGTAGACAACTCCAGGTGCCGGTATTTGGAGCTCCAAGTGGGCAGAGAGTAAAGAAGAAAATTTTAGATCAGGAACAAAAATAATTCTCATCTTGGGCATTGGACAACTCTATACAAAATCAAAGCGATCACCTGGTCAACACAAGAAAATCAACCCTCAGAACAGGTGTTACTTCCTACTCGTAGTCGTAGAAACTTAAGGTTGTAAACCTTAGAAAAAGAAGGCCTGAGAAATCAAACTACCTACTATACCAGAACCAGCCAAAACACGCCGCATAAACCAAATCACGTGGTGGAGTTCATGTACTTTATTCCTTACAACGGTTGTTCAACCTATGGAGTCTAAACAAAAACATCATGTTCGACGCTCAAAGTTCAAACCGACACGAAAGGACGAAATTGAGTTAAAGCTAAAGTATATATAGGAAAAACACTCCAGAAATGAGGTCTTCCATAGCCAGAGACAAATGAGACAATGAACACGGAGCAAGCGAGCAGGCCAGAGACAAACGGGCATGATATGCAACCCAATAGTGACAAAAAACAAAGTATGGATTCCAGTAGTGAACTACTAAAACATGAAAGTTTAGATCAAGGACAAAAAAAATTCTCTTTTGGGGCATCAAACAGCTCTACAAAATCAAAGCAATCACCTAGTTAACACAAGAAATCCAACCCTCGGAATATATGTTACTTCCTACTTGTAGTGGTAGAAACTTTAGGGTATAAACCTCAGAAAAAGAAGGTCTGGGAAATCAAACTACCTACTATACCAGAGCCAGCCAAAACAATATGCATAAACCAAAATATAGCAGTACGACAGGGATGAATTATGTCCAAATTCCATCACATGCTGGATTTCATGTACTTTATACCTTACAGGAGTTGTTAACCCTTATGGAGCCTAAACAAAAAGCATCATTGGGCGCTCAGGTGGAACCAACATAACATGAAGAAATTGAGTTAAAGCTAAGGTTTATACACGAAATGCGGCACAAAACCATGGCATAATTAGCACTTGAGGAATAAACCCACTAAATGGTAAAACTGGTTATTACAACAGACCATCACCATCCTTTGCCTCGATGCCAACACCAGAATCAGACACGGCTCGATGGCTGGATACCACCTCATGGCAGAGGGAGAGGATAAGGGAAGACCAGGAACTCACCAAAAAAGATTAGGCATTGGTGTCAGCAGGCCAGCTGCCCAACCTCTGCCCAGCCGTGGCGTTGAAGGCCAGCTTAAGCTCCATCAATTTGTCACTTGAAGGCAACTAGCACAGGAGGTAGTGGGAAGGATCAATTATTATGCATGATTCAAATTTTTATTTTGAATAGTAATGCGAGTACATTATGCATGAAACACTGACAGAGAAATAATTTTTATACATCCAACAACTAAACTGAAATTGTTACTCATAAATCTGAGATACATCTAAATCTTAAAAGGATTAGCTTGGATAAGTTTCCAGCAAGCTAATCTTCCAACTCTGGATAGAGCAAACAAAACTCTGGATAGAGCACCGCACTGAGCATACAACACCCTGATATTAGATGTGTGTGTAAAATAAATCCGTTCTGAAAGATGAGATAACTAGGGAATGTGGCCACCAAAACTTGCCACCCTAAGTTAGCTAACTTTAACATCATCGGTCTTCTTGTGTTGGCTCTTTACATAGAGCCCATATGTCATCGAACCAGGTGAGCTACAACTGCAGTAGCTTACCTCGTTCATACTGATCTGATTTGAATCCAAATTTTTATCTAGCATGTATGGTACAAAAACAGGATGACATCCAAGAAGAAGTAAAACCAAACTAACTTGCTTAAACAAGTAAACTTTTGGTCTTTTCTTGCTGCTAGTTTACGAAGTAACAACAACCGACATCATGTAAAGGCAAAAGGAGAAACCTTTTCATGACAATAAAATGGCTGTCAAGTTAGAATGATACTTAATAGCCAGAGCTCATGAAAAGAATACCAGTGAGTAAAGCAAATATACGGATGTATATAGACATAGTTTAGAGTGTAGATTTTTTCACTCATTTTGCTCTGTATGTAGTCCATATTGCAATTTTTAAAAAGACTTATATTTAGGAACGGAGGGAGTATTACGGACGAAGCATTGCAAATATGCAAAGAAGGCCGAACGGAGTATTACGAACGGAGGGCGTACCTTAGCCAGGTCCTGGTCGTCTAGTGCCTGCAGCTCATTCCCGCTCCTCTGTTGCAGCTGCAGGCGGTCGTGCAGCCCGGTGCTCATGAGGTTGTTGTCACTGCAGAAGAAGACTTTGCCCACCAGCTTGCTGCTCTTCTTATCTTCACATGCCTGCTTGAATCCTGGCAACAAACGAGACAGTGAGACCACGAGGAAGGGGAACGTACCCAAGCGGGTGGCGTACATACAGCCAGCTACTGACAAGATATGGAACTTGATAGGGACCACTGATAAAGCATGATCCCTGAAACTATGTACTAAAACAGTAAAGATGTGACAAACTAACTAGACATGCTGAAATGTGATGATACATGAGAAGATGAGTTTTTGATCGATCATTCTTGTGTGTCAATACATCAACTGAAACCAAAATAAAGCAAGAGTTGTTCAACTCACAAAACAAGGATCAGCAAGATGTACACTAAGGAGCTAGTATATACAAGCAAGTTGTATTTCCTGGGAACTAACTAGTGAAATGCTAGTTGGGCAAGACATGAGAGGATGCACTACTAATTATGCTTGGTACCAAGTTTATTTAATTTGGATGTGCCTATGGTCTTCACAAGAGCAAGAATGCTTCACTTACACATGCAAGCGTAAGGTTCCGCAATAACGGGGAGGAAGGAGAGGAGGGCATACCTGCAGGCAGCTCGTTGGGAAGGGGTCGGGGATCCTGCTGCAAGTTGCCGCTACATGGCGTCGGCAGTAACATGGTCGGAGGAGCACGGGTGCGTCATCACCTGAGCAGGAGCTCCAGCAGGCCGTGGTGGTCGTCAATTCCTGCAGGTGATGGGGGAAGAAGACCTGCAGCTCACTAGGTAGGAGGCATAGTACCTGCAGCCAGTTGAGCACCGACAGGATATACAAGTAAGTTGTGTTTCCACTTTCCAGCCAGGGAACTAACAAACTAGCTAGCTAATTCGTAGTTGCGCAAGAGCTGAGAAGATAAACAAGGCAAGCTCATTTGAATCTTCCAACTCTGGATAGAGCACTGTACTAAGCATACAACACCCCAATATTAGATGTGAGTGTAAAACAAATCCATTCTGAAAGATGAGACAACTAGGGAATGTGGCCACCAAAACTTACGACCCTAAGTTAGCTAACTTTAACCTCATTGGTCTTTTTGTGTTGGATCTTTACCTAGAGCCCCATATGTCATCGAACCAGGTGAGCTACAACTTGCAGTAGCTAACCAGGATTGATGCCAATTGAGTTCAAGGACCAAATATACGGAACTAGCTAGTTCTCACGTACACATTGATCTGATTTGAATCTAAAAATCTATCTAGCGTGTGATAAGTAGCTACTGCAGGTCCAAACATGCAAATACTTGGTTGTACTAATAATAAATAGTTGAATTATGTTTGATTTTGCCAAAACCAAGAACCACATAATCTAACAGCAAGAACCACAAAACCAAGAACTTCAATTGCAGGCTCACGTATGATCGTTTCCCCCTTGGTGCCAACAAGCAAATAGAGGTCAATTTGCATGCACCAAAGAAGATCAAAGAAATAATAGATCCAAACTAGAACAGAAAAAATAGAGGAAAGTAAGCTACGTCATTTATAACAATTGACATTATCTCACCATCCATCAATAAAATCAAACTGCAGATTATGAATAGTAACAATACAGCGGATGCAACCATGAATGCATAATTGATTGACCAAATAAACAAGGAGAGAGAATAAAGGTTCCTCTAGCTCCTATCAGGCCATCCATGGAAAAGGTGGCCATCAAACAATGGAGAACCAGAATATAAATCTCCGAGCAGTACACCGACTCCAATGTCGTGAGAAACAGAGGCAAATGGTAACCAGCCAATTTGCAAGGCCAAACCTCACTAACAGTACTTCTTACCTAACCAGAAAGAAATAAAATAGAGAAGGACCTCAGGCTGCTACAAGAAAACTAGAATTCGACTAAAACAACATTTTCCAAGACACTGACACACAAAATGAGAGAACACCCCGAACATATTAATTTTCCCTGTCAATGTGGGCCTGAAAGAATTCAGATAGTAAATATTAATACAGAGATCCAGAAGTGTTGACACAACATCAGTTATACACAAGCGGTGTGGTTCTTTTACTCTTAGGAATAGGGTAATCATATCAGCATCAAGATATCGTGGATGTTACAGTTATGTATGTCATACAAATCAGTCTTCAGAATAAAGAACATCACAGGCTCTTCCAACACCAGCATGCAAACTGTCCAGGCGACATAAAGCATACAACAACAACATTTCAGTTACCTATGCAGAAACTTGCGGTGGAAATCACTTATGACGGTGTAGTTGATGAACCGTTTCGGTGTCTTGGTCTCTCCATGACCCTGCATCTTAAATACAACATCATCATCATCCTCCCACCTGCAACAAACACATGTATATGATTAACCTCACAATAAAGCATGACAGCATTACTTTATTTAAAAAGGATAGCCACAACATAAAAGAAGCATACAATATAATATAGTAGGCAGCATTGTTACTTCCACGTCGAAGGAGCAGAAGTTATTCATATTGATCAGCGGGTTTCCTCGCATTAGCTCAGACTCCTTCATCTTGGTCTCTTCTTCTGTTGCTGATACTCATGCAGCAAGCATACGTGATTTCACATTAATTCTCAAAACCTAAAGAATATAAGTGCGCCTCAAAATGATAATATAGAGAAGAAAACAACAAACCTTTCTAAGCCTGTCATTAGCTCTTTCCTTTTTATTCCTTTAAATCCCCGCATTAGTGCCTCAGTGTAACCATCATCGTCGTCGCTGAATATAGCATTCAATTAGATGAGTAAGACAAAGAATGAGTAAAGATAATCAGCTGAACTACAATACTGGGCTCAGATAAATAACTCTGTTCCAAGAATTATTGGGAGAATTACTACATCATTGTTGTTTGCTATTTTACCATATGTTTTGTAGTAAACATAAACATATTCCATTATAGTGAAAATATGCTAGCTATATATTATCCAATTCCAACGTTTATGAGAAATAACACATATTGGAAAATTTGAGCCACAATCCATATTACAATTTGTCCATGCAGTTAGAAGACGTGTCAGTTAATCCCATCCATATGCGGGAACAAGAAGATTGCCATCAGCATTTTGAATGGGTGTGATTGACAAACTACTGAGACAGAACTAAACAGACCTTTCACCATCACTATTGAGCTCCAAGTCAGAGTCGTCTGCATCAATTTCACGTGCAGCTATCTTATCTAATTCAGTTTTGAAGTTCATCTCTACTACTACAATAGATTACCATAGAATTCAACTTGATTCAATTTCATTTCATAAATGAACTACGCAAAGTTAAGAAGATGTAGAAGGAAACTGACGCAAAAAATGGTGTGGATTGAACATCCAACCAGATTTAATTCTGGGCATGCACATTAAATGAACTACGCAAACTTAAGAAGATGTAGAAGGAAACTGACGCAAAAAATGATGTGGATTGAACATCCAACCAGATTTAATTCTGGGCATGCACATACAGTTTGAACGACCAAATAGACAAACCAACAGTGAAGTGATGTGTATCATGTGCATACAAATGAGAGTCGTGCGTGTTCCAGAAGAGAGGGGGCGGGGGTGGGGAGGGGGCGGGGGGCGGGGGGTTGAAGTTCACCAGCCGCTAGGAGGGGGGAGGAGACGAATCCACCCCATGAGAAGCAACCGTCCATTGAGAGGCACGCCATCCACCATTAGTAATAGTGGGCTCGTCAGGGACGGCCAAGGGTGCAGGACTGGCACT
>NC_057801.1:31996370-32022930 GCF_018294505.1 Triticum aestivum | reverse complement strand
CTAATCCTGGCAACCTCGAATCAAGTAGCAGATTATTTGCATAGATTGGCAAAGAAAAACCAGCTAGATCCAGGTTTAAATGAGGGCTACTATTTATCATGCTCTAGTCACAAAATCTAGCAGAATGTTGCTACTCCTAGTTTGGTTTCACAACCAAGCAGAATAGAAACTAGGCAGGCAGGCTAGAGCAGAGCAGCGAAAAAAACAGACCGACCTCCATGTGTGGCGGTCTGGATCGGAATCGACGATGTCATCCTCATCAACTCAGGTCCTGGTCGTCCATGGAGTCAGGCACCTGCTGCTGCGCCAAGTCAAACAGAAAAATAAATTAAATGGGATCTGGTCTGATAGAGGAGATAGAGGAGAGGATGTGGATCAAAGGAAGGCTGAGCTCACCACAGTCGTCACTGGTCTCAAATCCTGAGAGGTCACACATTCAGTTTTAAGAACGGAGAACGTATTGTAATTATCTTGAGGTCTGGGAGATGTCCAAAAAAAAAATGAAGTCTCGAAGATGATGAGTTTGACAGCAAGGAAATCAGAACAAGAACAAGAGAATTCTTGGTGCCAAATTAACCACCACGTGCATATATATACTGATTACCCAAAGGAAAACCATGTAATAGCAAGCAAGGCCATGAAAACCACCAAGTACATAGGTATGGATATCTATCAAAGTGGCAGTTGCAAAACGATGCCATGTCTCGCATTTGCATGTAAAAAAACTGAACCCCAATGCTCTACTGTACAAACATAGATAATTACGCTTTCCTTTTGAGGATTTCAAGATATATTTTAGGTTCAGCTTTCGTTTCGACTCCCCTAAGGCAATTTTCACATCTAATGCTCCATATATACGACATCAATTCATAGTAGTTATCTAACAACTTGAATCTGTAGTAAGAAGGTGAGGTTAGAAGAAGATTACGCTTTTGTTACTTGGCATCAGGGCCTTCCAATTTGCTTGGGGTTACTTCTTCATCTGCGACCTTCCATCTGTAGTAGTCACAAATTAGACCATAAGCAAAGAGAGAGAGAGAGAGAGAGAGAGAGAGAGAGAGAGAGAGAGAGAGAGAGAGAGAGAGGCAATAACCAGGAATAAAGATTCATTTTTCTCACAGCTAATCAATTATTGTGATAGATGTGCTATAGCAAGATCAAAACCTCTTGTCTACTCTCTGCAGAAAAGGAAGTTTCAGTTTTATATATGTGGCGCAGAAAGCAAGCGAGTTCAGGTGAAAACGAATAGAGGGTACTTGGTACAAGCAAACTGACAGACAGACATACAATTTGCTACTTCCGTGGCCATATCAAAGAACTGCTCCAAGTATTAATTCTGCTGGATGTTCTTCATGAAATGCAACACATTTTGTACAAGTTTTCGCTTAATAATTGTACTTACTATTTCCAATTTCATTTCAGTTGTCCCACTATATACTACATTTGTATTTAGCGTCTTACCAAGAACCAATAGGTTATATATATACCCTTGGACAGAATTCAACTTCACTAGTAGAATACATTAATTACCATAGAATTCAACTTGATAGGAATGAACTAGTACTAGATCCTGAGTTTGATCCACAATCTCATAGGGGTGAGAAACACATTCTGTGAAGAACAAAAGGGTATAGATTTGAAAAGCCGGATACCGGTGTCCAATTTCTTTCCATTATGCTAAATCATTAACCTAAATCTATGTCCTGTTCTGGCACTAGTGTCTTGTTCATGCACTCTGTGTGATTATGAAGATGTAGAAATAATTTGAAGCAGAAAATGGTGCGGATTGAACGTCGAACCAGATTTAATTCTGGGCATGCACATACAGTTTGAACGACCAAACAAACAAACCAACGGTGAAGTGATGTGTATCCTGTGGGTACAAATGCAAGTCGTGCGTGTTCCAGAAGATAACAAGAGAAGAGAGAAAGGGGGGGTTAAAGCTCACCAGCCGCTAGGAGGGGACAAGGAGACGAATGCGCTGAGTGAGAAGCAGCTGGTTTCCAGTGCCCAAATTTATTTCATTTTGCTGAAGTGACTTGTATCCTGTGCATACAAAAAAGCAAGCAGTGAAGTGACTTGTATCCTGTGCATACAAAAGCAAGTTGTGCGTGCTCCAGAAGAGAAGGGACTAGATTTAGTTGTGGGGGTGCAGTGGGAGAGAGGAAAACTGAAGCTCACCATGTGCAGGAGCCGCTAGGAGCAGAGGAGACGAATCCGCCGCGTGAGGAGGAGTCATCCATCCATATTAGAAGCAGCCGTCCATTGAGTTGAGAGGCATGCGTCCACCATCAGGAAAGTGGGCTCGTCGGGGATGGTTTGGAAGGAATCGCGTCGGGGATAGCGCCATCACCGTCGATGGAGGAGTTGGCCACGGAGCTCGACCCGCAACCACCAGCGAGCGGAGATGGACATGATACGCGAGACTGGGAGCAGCTGGAGAGGGGGGTTGAGACTCCGGTGGCCGGAGATGTGGTGGTTGGCTGCCGCCCTTGAAGGTGGAGGTGGAGGTGGCATGGGTGAGAGGGGAGAGGAGACAGCGGCACTTGTTTATTGACCTTATGAATGGTCAACTCTTGATCTTTAGGTGGTGTCTGCCAGCTGTAGCTTGAGCCAACCATATGTGGCATCCATTGTTCCACCTTTGGCTTCAGATCAGCCGCCTTTTGTGATAAACAAAGCCAAGGGTGCGGGGCTGGCACTGACAGACAAATAAGCCTAATTAGTAAAATCCCAAATGAAACATGAAGAGGCAAAATTAAAAGCAAAGGCAGATGCATATTCAGAAAGAAGGGGCATTTTAATTTTGCAATAGAAGTGAAAGGCACCATTTCGATCAACCTTGTTGTCAAAACAGGGATAACCCTCTACTGTACAAGAATGCAGACTATAGGAAGGCGACAACTAACTAGCTTTGCCATGAAAAGGAAGACAAGTAAGTGTCTCCCATAACAGAACATCCTCCTACACATAAGAATGTCGGTCTAATACCCCTTTTGCACGGACATAGGAATATCTTATAGCTCTCCTCTTGAGGATTTCAAGATTTATTCTGGGTTCTGCTTGCATTTCGATCGATTAAGTCACGGCAATTTTCACATCTAATCAAATAATTGTCATAGATGCGCTCTAGAAAGCGAATTCAGGACCTCTACTCTACTCTTTGCAGAGAAGAAAGTTTCAGTTTAATATATGTGGTGCAGTAAGCAAGCGAGTTTAGGTAAAAACAAAAAGAGTGTACTTGTTAGCAACCAAACTAACAGACTGACGTACAATCTGCTGCTGTATATATCAAGCCTCTCTCTACAAATTTCATTTCATAAATTAAACAAACAAAGTTAAGAAGATATTGATACATGCAGTAGAAAGAAATTGAAGCAAAAAATGGTGTGGATTGAGCATCCAACCAAATTCAATTCTGGGCCTGCATATACAGATTGAACGGACAAGTTGAGGTTTCCTCTTGCTATGAATAATGAGAAATCTGCTCCTAAAGTAATGTGCCAAGTGATTTGCTTGATAAGTACACATGTCAGTTTACCTAGCTAGAACAGGTCCAGACGATTACAGAGTCATTTAACTAGTTAACAGCAAGCATTACCAAGACCAATTGGGGCCATCAAGGCCAAACCAAAAATCTAAGTAGGCCATGCACGAAGGCCATGACCTAGTGCTATACCGTGGCCCGATGACCATGTGCCCAGAGCAAAGGGGAGAGCAGAGGGTATACCTTTCAACGTTTGTACTCGAGGGCGAACCATGTTGTTGCCGATGACGGTGGAGACGAGAGGGTTGTCATAGCTAGTAGCTGCACATGGAGCTTACGACGAACCTGAACAAGGTAAGCACAAAACTACTAAATACATTATTCTGTTAAAGGAATAGACAAACAAGCCTAATTAGTAGAATCTCAAATCAAACATGAAGAGGGAAAATTAAAAGCGGAGGGGGATGCGTATTCATAAAGTTGAGGCATGTTATTAGCAATAGAAGTGAAAGACACCATTTTGATTAATCTTGTTGTCAAAACAGAGATAACGCTTCTACTGTACAAAGGGAGATAGTTAAGCTTTCCTCTTGAGGATTTCAAGATTTATTATGGGTTCAGCTTGCGTTTCAATACCTTCAAGACAATTTTCACATCTGATGCTCCATATATTGGAGAGTAATGCATAGTAGTTATCTAAGATCTTGAATCTGTAGTAAGAAGGTGAGGTTAGAAGAAGGTTACGCTTTTGTTACTTGGCATCAGGGCCATCCAATTTGCTTGGGGTTTCTTCTTCATCTGCGATCTTCCATCTGTAGTAATCACAAATTAGACCATAATTAAGCAAAGAGACAGAGAGAGAAGCAATAACCATGAAGAAAGATTCAGTTTTTTCTCACAGCTAATCAATTATTGTGATGGATGTGCTCTAGCAAGCGAATGCAGGACATCATGTCTACTCTCTGCAGAGAAGAAAGTTTTCAGTTTTATATATGTGGTGCAGCAAGCAAGCGAGTTCAAGCGAAAACTAAAACATGGTACTTTGTAGCAAGCAAACTAAACGACTCGAGTACAATTTGCTACTTCCATGGCTATATGAAAGAATTACTACTCCAAGTATTAGTATTTCTGATGGATGTTCTTCATCAAACGCCACACGTCTTGTGCAGGGTTTCGCGTAATAAGTGTACATACTATTTCCAGTTTGATTTCAGTTGTCCTACTAGAAACTACTCCCTCGGTAAATAAATACGAGACATTTTAGATCACTCGAAAGTAGTGATCCCAAACGTCTTACATTTGTGTACAGAGGGAGTACATTTGTATTTACCGTCGTAATTACCAATAACCAATCGGTTATATATTATGCACTTGTACAGAATCCAACTTTACTGCCACAATAGCTAGGTTACCATAGAATCCAACTTGATAGGAATGAATGAACAAGTACTGGATCCTGAGTTTGATCCACAATCACATAGGTTTTGCTGAAGCAGTAACCTCAAATCTGTGTCCTGTTGATGCATGCACTCTGTGTGGCACTGACAGACTAACAACAGAACAGACTGGAGTGTGTATATGCCAATTAAGCCTCTCTGTAGAAATTTCATTTCATTTCATTTCATAAATGAAACACGCAGGCAGAGTCAGGAAGATGTGAAAAGAAACTAAAGCAAAAAAAATGGTGCGGATTGAACATCCAGCCAGATTGGATTTTGAGGACGCATGGACATACGATTGAACGACCAAACAAACAAGCAGGCAGTGAAGTGATGTGAATCCTGTGGGTACAGATGCAACTCGTGCGTGCTCCAGATTTAGATGTGGGGGAATGGGAGAGAGAGAAACTGAAACTCACCATGTGCAGCGGCCGCGATGGAGGGAAGGATAAGCAGCCATCGTGGAGGAGGAGACGAATCCTCCGCGTGAGCAGCAGGCGTCCATTGAGAGGCACGCCGTCCACCATTGGTAAAAAGTGGGCTCGTCGGGGACAGCGCCGGACGGGAAGGAGAACGGGGAGGCCGTCGCTGTGGATGGTGGATTTGGCCCCGGAGCTCGATCGGCAACCACCACCAGCGGCGATGGAGAGGATCCGCGAGACGGGGTAGGGTGGTTGACCAACAGCTGGAGAGGAGGGACTCCGGTGGAAACCGGGGATGTGGTGGTTGGCAGCGGCGCTTCGAGGTGGAGGTGGAGGTGGAGGTGGAATGGCGTGGGTTGGGAACTTGGGATGGGGAAGCGGCGGCTGCGGGGGATTTGTTTGGTGGTTTTTTCCCTTTCCTCTCGTCTCGTCTGCTCCTCTCCCCCTCTCTCTCTTTTGCGGTGCGCTTTGCTTGGCCAATCCCACGCTTACCCACGGATCCATGTCTTTTTGATTGGTTGATACAACCCTCTCACGGATCAAGGGCCTACGAATCCATCCCAGCCACCCAACACCCCACGATCTGACGGCTGCGACGTGCGTGCCCGTGGCTGCAGCTAGTAGTGCTAGTACCAGTTTTTTCTTTTGTCTTGGGCTGATTGCTAGGTTGTTGAGTGGTGGTGGTGTCATTTAATCCGTTCCTCTCGTTTTCTTCAATGCTTTCAATTACATGTCCCATGGATCGATGAACGCTCCCACGGATCCTCAAGGGCTAGTGAATCGATCCCAGCCGACCAACATCTGATGATCCGACTGTCTATGACGTGCGTGGAACGGGGGCTACTGTACTATTTTTTTTCTATGCCGGCTGATCATTCGTGGTTTTTTTTCTTCCTCTCTCGTTTGGCCTTCTTTTCTGATGCTTGGTCAACCGCATGTCCCATCGATTGATCTTTTCCCCACTCATGCCTTCCACGAATCAAGCATCACGAATCGTTGCATGCTCACTAGTTCGCTATGACCTCTAACAAATTGACCCCCTCTCAAACCGATCCCAGTCGCCCGCCCAGATCTAATGAAAGAGGAAGCAGACTGGTTTGGTCTACGCTTGAGCACGATGTCGTGTTTCTCCCCCTATCACTCTCTCTCCACTAGATTTCAAGCACGGGAGCGGACCGAGATATTCAAACTCATTTGGCTAAGAGCGGTAACGACAACGAGATTCCAGTTTGCAGAACACTTGTTACGTAAGGGCATCACCACCGTTGACCCTCAAACACCCGCATTCGTCCGGGCCGCACGGTCCGGACGTGTTTTGCCATCCTAAGCAGTCCGAACATCCTTTTCTCCGCAAAACCGAGGGGCTTTGCGGGTGCCCCAACTACTGCCACGGACGCGTCCGACACCCCCGGACGAACCCATATCTCTCTCCTGACTCTCTCGTGCTTTCCCTCCAACGGACGCGTTGCTTCCCTGCCACATTCATGCCGGCCCAGAGCGGTTGACATTGATGTTGCAAGATGTGATTGAATAGGAGGGTGTCGCTAACCGACGCGATCACATGTGTCAATGCGGGCGCGCCGTCCCGAGAAACCTACTCCGGCCGTTGTGCCGCATTGAAGCTGTCTGACCTTCCGTTTTTCTGGTCTGGTCGCGGCTATATATATCGTGCTCCGGTGATCCATGTCCACTCCTTAGATTTTCCTCCTCCTCTCCGAGCACCTCCTCCTCCTCCGGCAATGACCAATTGATGGTTCTCCAGGCCGACAGGAAGCGATGACGGCAATGGTTCTTCATCCGGTTCTTGGCATCGCTGCCATCAATCTTCAGGGCCCTCGGACTCCACGGCTGTCAGCTCCTCCTGTAATGAGGAGATCGTCAACTCCTTTGGCAATGAGGAGGACCAGGCTGCCGCTACTTCAATAGCCACGCCTCCTCTGGGAGGCAGCTCTGACGGACGAGGAGATGGAGATGATGATAGAGGGGTCACTCTGGGAGCGTGGTCTGGCGGTGCCCTCGTCGCCGCAATCACGGCGTACGAACTGGGCACAAAGTAAAGGACTCAACATCGCCACCGCATTATCGGTATGTCCGGATCAGCAGGCCAGTGTCACGACCACTAACACCAACTCATCAAGGAGGAACTGTCGTCCGCGATTGCCAACGCATGCAAGCGCATCCTCCACTACCTTGGTGATGGTGGACCCTCTTTGTCGCGGGCCATTGTGTCCGCGTTTGATCCATAACGACCAGGACATAGTGGTGGCGCGGTATTTTGACCAGTGCGTCACCACCACATAGACGGTTGTGCGGCATCGTCGCCGCCTTGACGGGGAGCTCACCAAGATTTGCGAGGAATGGTCGATAAACGACACCTCTGCCAATTCTAGCAGGGGCAAGGCCACCGCTAGGGCACCATGGCCGAGGGCGGTATTTGCCATTACGGCCCTCTACATGGTGGAGGAGCAAGCGGACCGGCTCCTCTGGGAGTGCCAAGCGGCGGCCGGGCAAGGCTACCGCAGTGGCCCTTCGCCCTACCGTTGCTGAAGGGATGATGATGATGACGACATTGACGACAGGGGTGGTGCGGCCCAGGCCAAGTGCACGAGGTCATCATCTGCTATAGTTTAGCCTCCTAGTTTTTTTTCTATTTTAGTTAAATGGTCGAAATATTGTCTGTTTTATGTAAATTATGTCTAAACTATGCTGAAATATGTTGTTTTGATATAATTTATCTAGTTTATTGAAAATTGGTTTGAAATATATGCGGGCAGCTTTAGATAGCCGGCTCCCGCATCACTGTTCATGGACTGGTCGTCACCGGTCCGCAGACGGATACGGTGTCTGGTTTAGGGGTCAGTGTTGGAGATGCCCTATGTGGTTACATAATAGTTAAAGTTTTATGTTGTTTCATCATCATTCATGCATCTCCGTATATGTCCGAACTCAATGTCAACTCAGTCTTTGTCCGAACTCCACGTCAACTTTCCCTACGCACCAATACAAGGTATTTCCATCTTGTTCTCTATTATTTTATGTGAAATTATACATCGTAGTGTAGCAACACAAGTGACAAATAAATATATTTTTTCCAGTAACCACCACGCGCAAGAAAAAAAGATGTCCGGTAAAGTGCAATGCAAATAAATACACATAAAATCAAGGAACAACATTGGGATGATACTAGATGGAGAAGGTTGTCGATATGTATGTGATTGAGATGTCAAATTTACGTACTCCATGGCATGGTTCTAGATTATCGTGGATAATCAGGTGGTAATGGCGATGTATGTACGGCAGAGAGAGAGATGCCATTCCACTCGCCGGAGTATCGATTTTAAAAAGCATAGAGTGAAGATGGATGGACCGACGTCCTATAGTACGTAGTTTATGAATTCCAAAACGTGTGGACGCAGCACTCAACAAAAGATTCTTCATCACATGTGCCTCTTTATTTCCAATATTTCCATCCAAATCACATGAACATCATCATGTTAGTATATTGTGGTTGGGAATATTTAAATTCCTCCCAAACTATTCAACGGTAGATGATATAGTATTATAGAGGACTCAAATAAGATTATAAATAGAACAAATAATTTTCAAAATTCCTGTCATTTCATGCAAAATATATGTTTTAGGTTTATTGTAAAGGAAAATTTTAAAATATGCTTCGGCCAAGATGAGTTGTAATGATGACAACACAATGATGATGATGGTTTTAAGTTTGACCTCACGAGAGAAGACGCGCGTGATGAGTTTGATCACATGTTCACGCTTGAGGCTAAATTTCCACCCGTTAGTGGTGTGGGCATCAATAATGAGTCTATGTTAGCCCATCAATGGAGAAAACTAGATGCGCCCACACCCCCTTCAAGACGGTCTTGCTCTTGTACTTGAGCTTCGACGACATGGCGGAGGAGCGGTACGACCGAGGACGCGGGGACGAGACAAGACGACAACTGAGATTTGACGCACCTTTTCACCATGTTATTCTCTTCGACATGCAAGAGAACAATGCATTACTTTGCACCATAAGTATGTTAATCATTGAAAATCAATGTCCCTCCCGGGCGCTTGTAGAAGGAGAAAGTAATGACCACATGTTTTTGCAAATGTTGGTGAATAAAGCACCCCCCTACAGAAGTGTGCAATACTACTTACTAAAATTAGTGGGTATAACTCTTATTCACTAATGGCATGTCTGTGCATGACCACATCACAAGTCATGGCGATATATATTTGTGGGGGTATGTAGGAGAACTCACAAAAGTATTACCGGCCTTTCATTTTAGAGGCAGTGTTGGAGATGGTGACAAACGATGCCATAATCTCTCTCTACCACGCCCTCCTCATATTTATATCTCTCAACTCCTCCCTTATCTCTCTCAACCCCTCCAGAACTTGGGCATAACATGTAGGGCTGTGTGTACGCACTTGAGAAGCAGAGACCCATGGCTTTTCACTTGGGATCTCGGAACTTTGCTATTCTGTGTCCCCACCCAATACCGGAGCCACTGAGCCAAAGCCACCAACACATGCATGTTTAATAGATTTGTATGTTAATATTGTTTTCGTTGACACAATACATATATACACGGTTCTTTCATAAGTTGGCGCTTGTCATTTTGTGTCAGTAAATCATTATTTGTGGAAGTGGACTTTATACCATGTGGGTATCTACGATCCATTGTAACTGCCAGTATATTAGGTTAGCCAAAATCAACCTTGCAAAACCTCATCACTATCCAGTGGGCCCCAATGCTGAACTAATCTGTTCAACATATCTATGATAATTAAAATTATTGATGTTCACCTCATGTAAATATTTTTTGGTCACATAAGGGCATCTCCAACACTGTCCTGCAAACTAGACACCGTATCCGCCCGCAGACCGGTGAGGACCATGGACTCTAATGCGGGAGCCGTCCATCCAAAGATAGCTTTTATGGTCTCATTTCAAAGGGAATTTAATGAAAAACAAAACAAATTTGATGCAAATTTTAAAAAATAGAACCATATTCATTGAAATTTGGATGATTTTACATCAAGCCGGATGATTTTCATCTAAACCGGACCACATTCATTACATTCTCGACATATTTCAACTAAAAGCCCTATTCTAACCTAGTCTAAATGATCGTCGACGCCCGTTTCCCAACACATGTCTTCCCTATGTCCGTCAGCAAGCTCACCGGATGGTTGTGAGCCCCGGGAAGCAAAGCTTCAGTGGGAGGTAAGGAATAGCCGCGGCTAATTGGCCGACGATGAACAGCCCACCAAGCTTAGTTTCAACGGGAGGGGAAGTGTAGTGACCATCATGGGACTCGGCGTCCTCCCATGTTCTACTCTTCCTTGCTACCAGCAGTGCCCGTGGACGTGTCGACTTTGTCATCATGGCGGTGGGGCATGGACGACGCGAAGCTAGCGACATCGTCAGTGCCATCATAGAATTCTGTCATCGCCTCATCGATCTCCATGAAGGTAGCTTCTTTCCTAGCAGCTGCAGGACGCGGTCCCGCCATTGCTCGCGGCGAATGTCACGGGCGGCATGGTACGACAGGAGCAACGCCTCATACTCGTCCATGTCTATGTCCACCACGATGCCCATGCCAACGATTTGCACCTACGCGCGACGGTGTTTGTCGAGGAGGCGGAGGGTGTACCTCTGGTCGGCGGCGCCAGTCGAAACGCGGCCTCCTGCTCTTTCACCACCATGTCGGTGTATTGTGCCCACGCGCTCGCCCACGGTGATGTTGTCGTGGACCGGTGAGGACGGTGGTGCTTCCTGTCGTCGGCGTCCTCCACCATTGGCCCGCAGAGAGCTAGTCCATCCGCGGGCCTGCTAGCCGGAGCAGGTCTCTTCAGCAACTGGATATGTTTAATGGATGGAGGTGGACTCGTTTGAATTTAATGCATGGAGGCGGACGGACGAGCTTTGTTTGAATTTAATGCATGGAGGCGGACGAACGAGTGTCGTTTGAATGTGAAGAGCACGCGCATGCGCATCCCGCACGCGGATGAACGACTACCTCTAGTATATATAGATAGAAGAGATGGTCTTGGTCTTAGATAAAGAAGGCATGGATGGCATATGGTGAAGAGAACGAGGATGGCGTGGATCGCTGACGTGTCGCATTAATTTCAGACCCCCGCCGGTGGGCATCCCTAGTAGGTGACGCCTATCCGTTTCGTCCGCTTGTTTCAACGCATGCAGGGTCCAATGCGAGTTCACGTGTTGAATGCAATGCGGCGATGCTGTGATCAAAAAAATATGGGTGGGTCCTTCCAAAAGCCCAAAGCCCAGACCTTTATCCCCAACCCAACCCTGGTTTACTCCGTCCCCCGATTTCCGCCGCCGCCGCCGCCCTTCCCGCACCGGCCGGCCCTCTCCCCGTTCGAGTTCCACCCCTCCCCTCCTCCCCCCCGCACCGCACGAGCAGCCGTCGCCGACGCTCGTCGAGGGAACGCCGTGCCTGATCCGGCCTCCCCTGTTCCATATCGGCGACCGTCCTCTTCACCGCACGCAACCAACCCCCATCTCTCGACGCGTCGCAGGCGGGAGCTCGCTGCTCAAGCGGCAATTGACGGCGGCAAGCCGGGAGCCGCCGATATAGATCTTGACCCCAAGGAGTGCCAAGTGGCTGACGAGCTGCAGGGCGTACACCCGGACCCAGACCCGGACGGTGACGGCCATGCTCTCCCTTGGTGCCAGGCAGGTAGGTGCTTGTGTGCAACAGTTGCTGCTGTGAAGACCATAATCCTAATCAAAGTTTTTATCTCATGTTTTCTACTACGTACGTCAATGGCTGTTGAGTCTACCCGTGGCATTGCTGTGAGAGTTGAACTATTTTTGATACCTGACGGACACCGAGTGCTGATTGTGTAGAGAGAAAGATTGGAATTTCTTCACACCTTCCACAGTCTAGACAACTTGCTTATATGACTGACTAGATGTATAGTTAAATTGGATGGAAAGATTGCAGTTTGTGGTGGGCGGACTGATGTTTTGCAGGAAGATGGCTTTTTGTTGAATTTGTGTGACCCCTTTGATTTGATATTTTCTTGATGTTTGGGTTTCAGTTTGGTTTGGCGCTTTCGCTGGCGATCGATATAACCCTGTCGTTGTTGTGTGTGCATTCATTGCAGGCTGGAGCTGAAACGGAAGCTGATTTCCGTGTGCCAAGTAGCAGACTAGTGGAGGAGTTACAGGGCATACACGACGACCACCGAGGTATGCTCTCCTTGCTTCCCCTTGGTGCCAGGTAGGTGCTAGTTGTTGGCGCCGCCCTCTCACAGCGCCACTTCTTCTTCTACCTTGAGCTGCCTCACACAACTCTCCATCTCTCTCAAGCTACTCTTCTCCTCGGTGGCTTCCCACAAGAACACTCACACACACAACGCACGCATATACCAAGGAAGAGGAACGGCTTTGCCAGAGACACTCCCTTGGTGAACCACAATGGCTACATGGTTTCTCTGCTCAGCCCTCTCGGCCTCTTCTTTTGATTACTCAAAGCAACACATTTATACAGCAGGGGCTGGCACTCTTGCCGTGCAAAACTCACGCCAATACCTAGACCCACTACTCCACTAAACTCTTCATGCACTAACCATGTACTAACTGACCTTATCTTAATCCTGGAATCTCTCCAGGAGCCATGACTTGGCCTCAAATGCACACTACATGCAGCTAACAAACTCACATGCATGCAAACTGACTCAACCTGTTCACTCGGATCACGCATGTGTAGACGTTGGCTCCAGGGCTCTTTCACACAGGTTGTCACGCTGCACTTCCCTCGTACCATGTCGCTTCACACGAAGTTGCTGCATCGCACAGCCCCATGGCATCACACCTTGCAGACCGGCCGCGTCGCACGACCAGTTCGGCATCTCGCCTTTCTACGACTCAAAGTGAACCTTCACCTGCCTATCACTCCCTAGGCCATCTAAGTCACATGCATGACAAAAAACAAACTAAGTATGCAGATACAAATCAAGATTAGAGCTAACATTTTCCTCCTTAATCTTGATTCTTCAATCTTCACGCGGCTTCACCCGCTGCCACTTGGCGACGCCATCGCGGCGCTGCAGCCGGCCACTCGCCGCCACCGACGCCGTCGCAGCGCCGGTCACCATGGACCATCTTGTCATCGATGACGTCCTCGCGACGCCAATCACCATGCCGTCTTGCCGTGGACGACGCCCTCGCGGCGCCAAGTACCACGACCTCCTGCCACATGCAGCAACCATCTCTTGACGTGGATGGCGGCGCCGATCGCCACGCCGTCAACATCTTGCGGCATCGCACCGCAACCGGCCACCAGCGGCTTCACGCCACCGACAGGCTCCACCTTGCGCCGCCGTCCTCCACCTCACATGGAGTAGGCCGCGCTGCCGTCGTCGCCTCGGATCGACAAGGCTCTGATGCCAATTGTTGGCGCCATCTCTCCTTGCAGCACCGCTTCTTCTTCTACCTTGAGCTGCCTCACACAACTCTCCATCTCTCTCAAGCTACTCTTCTCCTCGGTGGCTTCCCACAAGAACACTCACACACACAACGCACGCATATACCAAGGAAGAGGAACGGCTTTGCCAGAGACACTCCCTTGGTGAACCACAATGGCTACATGGTTTCTCTGCTCAGCCCTCTCGGCCTCTTCTTTTGATTACTCAAAGCAACACATTTATACAGCAGGGGCTGGCACTCTTGCCGTGCAAAACTCACGCCAATACCTAGACCCACTACTCCACTAAACTCTCCATGCACTAACCATGTACTAACTGACCTTATCTTAATCCTGGAATCTCTCCAGGAGCCATGACTTGGCCTCAAATGCACACTACATGCAGCTAACAAACTCACATGCATGCAAACTGACTCAACCTGTTCACTCGGATCACGCATGTGTAGACGTTGGCTCCAGGGCTCTTTCACACAGGTTGTCACGCTGCACTTCCCTCGTACCATGTCGCTTCACACGAAGTTGCTGCATCGCACAGCCCCATGGCATCACACCTTGCACACCGGCCGCGTCGCACGACCAGTTCGGCATCTCGCCTTTCTACGACTCAAAGTGAACCTTCACCTGCCTATCACTCCCTAGGCCATCTAAGTCACATGCATGACAAAAAACAAACTAAGTATGCAGATACAAATCAAGATTAGAGCTAACACTAGTGTGCAACAATTGCTCTTGTGAAGAGAATAAGGCTTCCTCTTGGTTTGGGTTCCAAGTACACACATATACCTACTTTGCCGGCCATGGGTGCTTGCTGTGTGCCTGCTGCAAGCCTTTGTTTCTGCTTCGTTTACTCGCCGGGGCTATCTGTCACGTGAGTTCTTGTAATATCTGTAGCAGGGGAATGGAAATTCCTTGTAGTTGTGTAGGCTGAAACGTCAACGGCTGCCGAGTCTACCCGTGGCACTATCTGTTTTTCATACCTGACGGACACCCAGCGAGTATATGTGTATCCCCAGGTTGGAATTTCACCCTGTCGACAGTCTAGACAACCAATGCCTTATACCTGACTTACTACATCGATCTCTTGTTGAATGCGTAGGAGAGAAAGAGTGCAATTTACTATACCTGATTTTTTTATGCACGAACGAATATCCTGGATGTGTATTGTGTTGGCAGTGATCTACTGGATGCGGACATGAATGACATGATGGACAGATTCATCGACCTACTTCATGAAACATAGCAATTCATCGACCTACTTCATGCTGGGAATGACAGACTGTAAACTGTTAAAAATGAATATAGCAATTATATTAAAAAATAACATCACTTTAATATTCATTATTTTTTTGTAGATAAAGGGCAAGCATTCTGGGAGGTTCACCAATTTATATTTGGTAAAATTGTTGGAATAACACCATATTTATTCATATATGTTTGGATAACCGATCTTGTTAGTTCAGAAGAAGACGATCACTTGAAATAACAGTCTTGTGATGTACAAAAATACTCTATGAAATGTACATTTTTTGGGTAAGTGGCATAGTTAGTTTTGTGCACATATTGCATTTACACTGCATAAAATACAGATCAACTTGTATAAATTTTAAAATACATTGAAATTTAGGCTCAGCAGAAAGATTGATTTTTCAGGAAAAGAAAATTACTTTAAATAAGATTTTGTTGGAAGAAAAAAACACTTGTTTCCTTTCTACGGCTGGATGCATGTAACGGACTTGTTTTCTACTCTTCCGTGGAATATACAGACAATTTCTGGATATTACTGGAAGGCTCGAAGCAAGAGAGAAAGCTAGAAGTATAGATACCTGTCCTCTGCGTCCTTCACCACAGCGGCGTCCAAAGCTACGTTGTTAGCCACCTAACAGGAGGGCACGGTGCACCCATTTTAAATTCCGGCCGGCGGAATCAGCAGATCAACCAAGAAATATGGCACCAGCACAGAAAGAAAGAGTATACATGTTTCATCGGTCGGTTCTGTACCTGAATATTGGACGAGCCAGCTGAATAAAGTGGAGATTGGACGGGATGGTATTCCTCGTCCGCCAGATCAAACTCCTCCTGGACGCCGGGGCCTTCCGCCAGCATGAGCAGGGCCACTGCTGCTTCCTCTTTGGCGCTCTGCGTAGGACTCATTGGATTTCTACGATGGCCGGGAAGGTGGACGGCGGTGAAGCAGGGTTGCTTGGATTCATCTCTGCCGTGGTGTAGTGCGACGAGAGGAGAGAGACGGCAGGACAAAAATGTGTGAGAGGGATTATGGGAATCTGAATGGAACGATGGGGGAGTAGATTATTTATCGTGGTGTGTATACAGCACTAGATATGTAGATCAGCCTGTCATTATTAGAAAAGATTGGCAGCGTTTCACTAAATTGATTGTGGTATTTCAAAAAAATTCAGGGATTTTGAAATCCTATCTAATAATGAATTAAGAGGTTCTAAATTACAATTAAAGTATAAGACTATGCCTTTTTTGCTTGTGCAAATAAAGGAAAGAAATATATGCCCAGTTGGTGTCGCCTAGCTAATTGCCTATGTATCCACTCTCTTAGCTGGAACAATCTTGCCTATATTCACACTCAAGTCTATCCCCCAATGATTTATTTTGAGATGAATTGTTGCCTTTATAACCAAGCCTTATATTTCAAAGCTTCCCTACTTTTTTATAGAATTTGTATTTCCAGCATTCCAGTGCTCTTGAAACAATGGGCTGATTGTTTTGGGGGTTTTGCCCATTCTACATTTGCCCATAAATGTAACCCTTAAAAAGAAGCCGACCTACACAAGAACGTATGCCTAAGTTTTCTGAAAAATAGGCCTACTGGGAAATTTAAATTCCATTTGGAAAATAAATTAGGAGTTTTAAATTTCAAATGAGTTGACTAATGGTTGAAATTTTATTGGAGCTACTATAACATGTCGTCTTGAGATCCATTTGAGAAAGGAAAACATTTGAAAATGACAAGCCGGTCGAAGTTTCGGCCGGTCGCCTCGCTCGCCAACATGCCTGCTTGCTCGTGCACGTGACCACGTCGTTCTTGCCCCACGCAAAATGCTTTCTCTATTGCCTTATCTCCTCGCAATGCAGCGCAGCCACTCATTGTCCAGCTCCGAACTCCCAGCAATGGTTAGCCCATCACGGCAATCTCCGCCAACGAGCGAACCCCGGATGTGTTGCTCGTGCGGATCCTGCCTACCCACGGCTGCAGCGCTCACTTGGCTCCTCCCTCTCCCATGGAAACAGCGGTACCGCGCGCGCTGCAATTGGGGAGCAGAGGCCATGGGTAGTTTTTGTCAGGCAGTGTGGCTAGCACTGCTGCTGGGTGATCAAGACCATGCTACAAATGGTTAGTTTTTTTGCTGGAACCGGCTGGGAAAACGCTGCTACCGGCGGTGGAGATGGCGGTCTCTGGTGCTGCAAGCGATGAATTTTTTTGGCGGAACTGGCCGGCGAAAGAGTTGCATGCACACATGAGCAGTACTGCTAGAACTGGACGACGATACATGTCCTTTTGCTACAAGCGGTTCTATGTTTTGCTACAACCCGCAAAACATTTTCTGGATCCAGTTACATTCTTAGAACTAAAAGGAAGTCACAAAGTGATTAGCTACTAGCCAATGACTCACAAAGAAAAGAAGCATCGAACACAAAACTTCAAGAGAGTCATCGCTTAAACACTAACTCAAGAAAATTAACGTCGCCCACGCTAGGATGAAATAGTTCACACCAAATAGATAGTGCTTTTGTAGGTGTGTGTGTGGGTGGGTTGATGGGGGCAGGGAGTTGCTCAGTGACCAACACCAGCTTGGAAGATGCCAGTGACTCGGGTGAGGATGGGCAAAAGTTTCTCCTTTGGTTTATGATTATTTTTTTGGCCCTACCTAGATGGCCGAAATTTGGCTATTTCACAATTTTCAGAAATATCTTAGACGGAATAGGAAAACCAAAATTTGAATTTTGGAACAAAATAGGACAGAAAATTTCCCATTTTTTTAAATCAAGCGGAACAAAAGTTAACGTTCCTACGTAACCCACACAAATTAGTCCAAGACTTACAGTCCACAACCATCACACATTAGCTCACAGTTTAGACAACCAAGTACAACCAACAATCTTTCAATTTGATTTTCCTGGCCGACAACGACATTACCTGGCCGAGGCGAGATATCCAAAATTTGGCCGAAATTTAATTTTCTTAACCGACATTTACGAGGGCCATGCGAGATGGGCTGACAGCGGTCTATGGGCCTCATGCCATAGACGGTGCTCATTCTTGTGTCTAGGGCCCATTTATGGCGCTAGACCCGGTGCTTGCTTGCAGCCTCTTCGCCTACAAGTTTTTCAACAACTCGTCGCGAACCTTGACATGTTCCGAGCACATGGTGGAGCCGGATTGTGCTGGCTTGCCACAATTCCAGTTACGAGCATTGCACCGCCGCTCTGCTGGCATTATCAAGGGCTCAGCTTTAACATCTAGTTCTTTAACTTCTGCCTCCAGCCATTCTCCAACACTTTCCCCGTCTGTCTCTTCATCAGTACTGCCATATCAAAGCAGAAGTGCACACTCATTTATAGTCCCAAAACACCACATATTTGTAGTGCAAAGTAAATACATACAAAACATATAATCATATGATGTTGCTAGCAAAATACGACCTAGACTATGAGCTTTAAATTTATTTGTTTCTCATAAAATACAAAAATGTCAGAATAAAATTATACTACTTCGACTTCAAATTTTTAAAATCGTATACCAAAATTTTGAAAATTTATCATAAAATCTTGCCCGAAGAGAGAGAAAAAAATCCAACCATGCTGCACTCGATGGATACAATTATTGACCCATTTATACTTTGTCCTGTCCATATACGCTAGCAAAATAAAAAGTTCAATTATGCAATCGAGTCACCAATCGTTTAGGTAAAACAAGGAAAATAAATACTTCAAGTATGTAATGTAAAACTTACATATATTTCTTTCTTTTTGTGAATATATTTATGTCTTTCTCATCCTTTTATCTAAATCATTTCTTTCTTAATCGTCCCCGTGTGCTTTATTACGTGTTTAACCCTTTCACAAGAACTCCAACCGGTTAAGCTGACCCCTCATGTGAATAACGGACAAGCATTTTGGGGTGTTTCACAAATTTATAATTTGGTAGATTGTTGGATTAACAATATATTTATGCATATATATTTTGACCAATTTTGTTAGCTCAGAAGACGAGCTCTTGAATGTATATTTTTTTCTCGTAGTGGTATAGTTAGTTTTGTGCACATATTGCATTACACACTGTGTAAAATACAAATCAACAAGTATAAATGTAAAATACATTTTTAGCGGTAAATGTAAAATACATTTAAATTCTATTTTTTTAAATGTAAAATACATTGAAATCAACGCCCAGCATCAGGATTGTTCTGTGGGAAAACAAATTCACTTTGAATTAGCGTTTATGGGAAAATAAAATTTGCTTCCTTTTGTATGGCTGGAAACATGAGGGGTCGGACTTGTTTCTACTCTGCCGTGGAATATAAGGTGAATTTTATGGAAAATACTGGAAGGGTGGGAGCAAGAGACAAACACATTCGCACGTGAGTGCACTGTATGAGCAATGGGTCCTATACTCCCCCATATGTCACCCAACGGGTCCTATGGGTAGAGGAGTAGAAGTATAGATACCTGTCCTGTGGGTCCTTCACCATATGGTCGTCCATAGCTACATTGTTCACGTACACGGACGCCTGACAGGAAGACACGGCGAATAAAATTTAAATTCCGGCCAGCCAAATCAACAGATCAACCAACAAATATGGCCGGATCTTGGAAAATAGGAATCAGCGCAAAAATACGGAGTATACATGTATTTTACCTTGATATTGTTGGACGAGCCAACTGAAGAAACTGGAGATTGGACGGCAAGGTCTTCCTCGTCCGCCATATCAAACTCCTCTTCGAAGCCGACGGCTTCTGCCAGCATCAGCAGCGACGCTGCCGCTTCTTCTTCGGCGCTCTGCCAAGGAGTTGCTGAGCCTGGTATTTCTACGGTGGCCGGGAAGGTGGACGGCCGAGAAGCAGGGTTGCTCGGGTTCATCTCTGCAGTGGTGTAGTTCGACGAGAGGAGAGAGACGGCAGGAGAAAAATGGGTGAGAAGGGTTATGGGAATCTGGAAAGAACAATGGGCCAGGCAGTATTTATTTATCATGGTGTATACAGCGCTAGATTTGTAGATCAGGCTGTCATTATTAGAGAAGATTGGGAGCGTTTAACTAAATTGATTATGGATCCTGGACATGGTCAAAAGTATCCTTAAGTACCTAAAGAGGAGTAAGGAAATGTTTCTCGTTTATGGAGGTGACGAAGAACTCGTAGTAAAGGGTTACGTTTATGCAAGCTTCAACACTGATCCAGATGACTCGAAGTCTCAAACTGAATACATATTTATTTTGAATGGTGAAGCTGTGAGTTGGAGTAGCTCCAAGAAAAGTGTGGTAGCAACATCTACATATGAAGCAGAATACATACTTGCTTCGAAAGCAGAATAGGAACGAGTGGTACCTAGTGCACTGGATGCAATGACTATCAATTGTGACAACACTGGTGCCATAGTCATTGCCAAGGAACCAAGGTTTCACAAGAAAACTACGCACATCAAACACCACTTCAACTCCATCCATGATTCCATCAACATAGAACTTTGCAAACTACATACAGATCTGAATGTTGCAAACCCATTGACTAAACCTCCTCCACGAGCAAAACATGATGAGCACCAGAACTCTAAGGGTGTTAGATTCATTACTATGTAAATTCGATTATTGACTCTAGTGAAAGTGGGATACTATTGGAAATATGCCCTAGAGACAATGATAAAGATGTTATTATCATATTTTCTTGTTCATGTTAAATGTTTATTATCCATGATATAATTGTATTGACCGAAAACTCAGATACATGTGTAGATACATAAACAACACCGTGTCCCTAGTGAGGCTCTACTGGACTAGCTTGTTGATCAAACATGGTTAAGGTTTCCTTACCATCGATATGAGTTATCATTTGATAATGGGATCACATCATTAGCAGGATAAATTGATGGACAGACCCAACCGTAAGCTTAGCATTAGATCGTGTCACCTAGTTTATATGCTATAGATTTCTTCATGTCAAGTATCTGCCCATAGGCCATGAGATCATGCCACTCCTGAATACTGGAAGAATGCCTTGTGGGTTAACAAACATCATTTCATAACTGGGTGATCATAAAGGTGCTCTACAAGTATCTCAGAGAGTGTTTGGTGGGTTGCACGGATCGGATTTGTTGCTCTGTGTTAGGGAGAATATCTCTAGGCCCTTTAGTTAATACAACATCGTGAATAGCTTGGAAGCAGGTGACCAATGAGTTTGGTCATGGGGATCTTGTATTATGGAATGAGTAAAGAGACTTGCCGATAACGAGATTCAATTAGGTATGGAGATACTGGCGATCAAATCTCGGACAAGTAACATATCACTGGATAAAGGGAATTATATACGGGATTAACTTAATCCTCGACATCGTGGTTCAATCGATAAAGATTTTTGTTGAATATGTAGGACTCAATATGGTATCTAGGTCCTGCTATTGATTATTGATCGGAGAGGAGCCTCGGTCATGTCTACATGTTCTCGAACCCATTGGATCACACACTTAACATTCAGTGATGTTAGGGTAGTATTGAGATCTTCATATGGTGAAGTACGAAGGTAGTTTGGAGTCTCAGATTGGATCTGGGACATCACGAGGATCTCTGGAGTGGTTTGGAGGTATATATATGGGAAGTCATTTTTAGGGTACCGGGAAATTTCTGGGATATGTCGGCATCATAGTGGGATCACGGCATGGCTCCGGGGGACCACCAGTGGGTCCCACCACTCCCAGAGGCCAGTACGGGTTGAGGGGAGGCGCCCTGGCCTAACACACCAGCCCCCCTTGGGCCAATGCAGCTAAGGGGGGAAACCCTAAGAGGGGAGGATGCCTCCACCTGACTTGGGAGGCACTCCTCCCCTAGGCCGCCGCCCCCCTCCTTGGAGGAGAGTCTAGGGTTGCCCCCCCTCCCTCACCCCTATATATAGTGGGGAGGCGCATGGGGGCAGCACCCTTTCACCCTTGGCCGTTGTCTCTCCCAACTTCTCCCACCTCCTCTCCAGTACGCGGTTGGCGAAGCCCTGTCGGATTTCCGCTGCCACCAGCACCACCACCACGCCGTCGTGCTGGTTCAGATGTCATCTACCTCTTCTCTCTTGCATGATTGATCAAGGAGGAGACATCACAAAGTTGTACGTGTGCATATCTTGAAGGTGTCGGTCGTGCAGTGCTTGGATCGGGACGCGAGTATGACTACGCTAATCACAATCTCTAGATCGTTAATGCTTTCGGTCTACAACGTATGTAGACACTCCACCTCTCATTGCTAGCATCTCCATAGAATAGATCTTGAGTGGTTCGTAGGGAACTTTTTAATTTCCGTGCAACGTTCCCCATCACTCTTGACATCCATGGACTTGATCGAGCCTGCTGCACCAACGTTGCTCACAAGCACAAGACTGAAGTAATCACGACCATTGATCTGAACCTCACTCCACCCTGCTTAATGCACGGAACTCTGCATGTGTATGGCAGTTGCATAGAAAAAGTTAAAGTTATATACTCCTCCGGTGACCTCGATCTAATTTTTGAACTTATAAGAGGCGCATATATACCTCTGGTACATGACAGAGATGATGCCACCTCTATAAACACCGACTTCTCCCAAGATGGCTGGGCCATGTTGAAGTGTGGCCGTCGCGGGTTGCATCAGCCACCATTGTCATTGGGGAGGGCAGAAGTTTGTGGTCGTGGTGGGTTGCACCAGCCACCATTGTCATTGGGGAGGGCATCATTTGGCTACTAGAAGATTGTGGCTGTGACAGTGACCGTCACACCGGGCTTGCAAAACAACGGGTTTGTGCATTCGTGGTCGCATGCGATCTTGTAACATTGCCCGCATGCAGCGCCGTCATTGAACAACACGGTGCTTAGAAAGTGAAACATGGAACGGTATATTCTTTTCAAGTAGTAAAGATAGAGATAACACACTTCATGACCCTCATGCTTCCAAGAGTCTTCTTTCCACTTATAAAAGAATTGTGAGGAAAACTTCTGATCTATTCATCCACTATCAAGGTAGTACAAAGAACACCAGAAGTAAAAAAATACATCCAGGTCCATAGGCCACCTAGTTATGACTATAAGCACTGAAGTGAGCCAAGGATGCGACCTTGTCATTGCCCCTCCCTCATCGGAGCCGGACAAACCTTGTTGTAGTAGATAGTCAGGAAGTCGTCGTGTTAAGGCCCCATGGGACCAGCGCACCAGAACAACGATTATCGTATGCGTAGATCAGAAGGGTCCAACTTGCAGACACACGAACAAATAGGAACAAAGACCAGATCCACCGAAGACAAACGCCGACCAAATCCCATGAGATGCGCCAGAGACAAACCTGCACACACCCTCCGATGATTCTAGAAGCACCACCGGGATGGGGACTAGGCGGGGAGAACCTTCTTCAATCTTCATAGAGCCGCCGCCATGTCTCTCTAAGCAGGACACAAACCCTAAAAAAACTCAAAAATCATGTAAAAACAAACCGCTCCCGCTGGCAAGGGCCGAGATGCACGATGCTTCCATGGCCCTCAAACAACATGAGACATGGTAGATCAGTGGCAGCGCTAACGGGAGGCACAAGAAACCCTAAACGGTTGGGGTGCTCTTGGGTACAGTGAAGGGTTGTTGACATTTGTCTAACATTGTTTCTTTACACTTATCAACAAATGAAAGATAATCATGTGTACCTTGAAATTTAGCTGAATTCTTTCCTGTTAAGGATCAGAAAATTGAGACATAATTGTACGTGCTAGGAGTAGGCGGGGTCTTTTTCCATTTTCTGGTAGATCAAGAGTCAAGGAACAACAAGTACTAGTCATGATCAAACCATCTGCCACATGGTGGCATAGGTATCCAGGTCACGCCTCCCTGCCGGTGGTCTAGAAAATCCTTCGAGATCATAGTCTTCTAGTGTCGAATTAAAAACATCACCTTGTTTGTTATGTGTGTCGGCCGAGTAGTGAGTAGGAAACTCCTTCAGAGATTATTTTCTCGGATGTATGGGACCCGTGCCTATTTCAATTTGTAGACAAGAATATCATGTCTATTTTATTGATGATTTTACCAGATTCGGTTCAATCTATCTCCTTATAAATAAATCCGATGTTTTCAAAAATTTCATCTCTTTCAGCAACATGTTAACTATTTATTTGATAAGAAATTTAACGCAGAACAAACAGATTGGGGAGGTGAATATTAAAAATTAAATCTGTTTTTGAGCATATAGGCATCTCCCATCATGTTTTGTGCCCTAATGCACATGATCAGAACGGACCCGCTGAAAATATATCATGGAGGTTGGCCTCTCCCTTCTTTCCCATGCATCTATGCCCCTCAAGTTTTTGGATGAGCCATTCCGTACTGATGTCTACCGTATTAATCGTGTTCATAGTCATGTTATTCATAACCAGACGCCCTTAGAACACATTGTTGGCACTAGAATCAACAACTCATTTTTTAGAATTTTCAGTTGTGCAGTTTTGCCCAACTTGGGGCCATTCAACAACACAAACTTGAGTTTCTATTCGAATAGTGTGTCTTTCTTATAAGCGTGAGTTACCATGCATAGCACTAGAATGACATAATCTATTCACCGAATGCATCACAGAAGTGAATTTGAAGAATACACAATTGATGGAATGAACATGGTCTTAGATACTCCAGACGAATTACAGAGTGAGTATGAACAAATTGAATTGTAAAATTAAATCAGTGATACAAGCAACACACAATTACACAACTTGCATTTTATGCAGCGTAATTACCACAAATCCATGACTCGGTAGACATTGCTCACTAGAATTGTAATTTGCTAGCAAATGATTGCCCAAAGTTCCATCCCTTTGGCACAACATCATTGAACACAAGTGTGTGTCCATCACTATTGGTTAGTCTGAAGGAGAGCATCTTGCCAGTGAGGTTCGCAAGCGAGTGCCAGTTAGCACCCCAATTGCGTGCCATAGGTATCCACTCTTCGGAATCAGAGGTCTTGACATCCATGGACTCGATCGAGCTAGCTGCTGCATGTGTGTGGCAGTGACATAGAAAAAAGATAAGTTATGTGGCTCCGATGACTCTGAACTAACTTTTGAACTTGTAAGAAGTGCATATATACCTTTGGTACATGACGGGGATGATTCCACCTTTATAAACACCGATCTTCTCCCAGGCCGGCTGGGCCATGTCGAAATGCGGCCGCTGTGGGTTGCACCAGCCGCCGTTGTCATTGGGGAGGACGTCGTTGGGCGGGCAGAAGTTCGTGGCCGTGACGGTGACCGTCACACCAGGCTTGCAAAACAACGGATCCGCGTGCTTTCGGTCGCATGCGAGCTTGTAGCACTGCCCACACGCGGCGCCGTCATTGAACAACACGGTGCTCAGAGCCGCCGTGCGTGTCCTGTACCCTTCAGAGAAGAGGTTACCATACCCGCACGCGCCACCTGCAATATGCAATATATAGAACCCATCGCAAGTGTTAATACACAGAAGAACAAGATCAACCGGGCATGCACGCAGTAGATGGATGTACATGCGTGAGTTGAATGATTAGTTGATTACCCATTGTGTCAGAGGCGTCAGCGCCGCCGTAGAACGTCGCATGCGCCTTCTGCCAGACGAAGGGTTGCGGGGATGGCGTGGTCGGGTTGTCCGCGGCCACAGAGAGCACACAGCCGATCGCCGCCAGCAGCATCCCTGCAACAAATCGAGCTGGAGCCATATCGGCCGCTAGCTCTTGAAGTTTGATGAACTTGTGGCCTAAATCAATGGAAGCATTTGTTCGTGTGTCTATATTGATCTGTTGCTGACGGTTGTGAGCTGCTGTGGTGTTCAAACAATCGTTTGTTTACATAGTGTTCATTGCGGTCGATTCGTACGTATGTCGCTGGAGGATTCAGCAAGGCCACCCTGATTGGTTCAATGAAGCACGTAGCGTGCAAAAGTGACTGGCCGTGCAGCCGAGCCAGGGCTTGCGTGGCAATCAAGAGATATATGTATAGTATGCATGTAGGCGCAGACCCGTCCCTTGAATCGTACGACGAGTGTTCATGTCCTGCATCTGGAACTCAACGTCGGCGGCGCAGATCGGCGTGTGATAATTAGGTCGTGAAGAAACCTTGAGTTGTCAGTAAGGCACATCGACAGATGCTTTCAATCCGTATCCGTCCATTTTTCTTCATGGTCGTGAAGAAATGTTCGTTGGTTTGATCTTGCGAAGTAACTTGACGTTGCTTTGGTGTGGGTGGATCATTCTGTGGACGTTAAACCAGGCTAATCCCATTTTATGCAAGTTGCCCAAACATGCACGGGGGCACGTTTTCAGTGAGCAATTTATCTGTTTCACCATACCTTTTCATGTTTGTTGTTTGTTCCTTTTCAATTTTTCTTCTGGTTTCCTCATTCGAGTTTGGTTCTATTTCTAAGGAGGAACTACCCAACCCAACGGTTATCCTTTGGGGCTCCCCTAAGGATCAATTTTTTTTGGCCTTAGAGCACATCAAATGATGCATCCAGGCGCCGTCACATATCGTGTGCTG
>NC_057801.1:31992664-31996125 GCF_018294505.1 Triticum aestivum | reverse complement strand
GCGTTTTTGGATTTTAGATGGGTTTTTTTGGCTTTTCAGCTTTTGCCTGGTTCACCTCGGTTTTGGAGAAAAAATTTGTTTCATTTTTGACAAAACACAGCCATGCTTCTTGAAAAAAAGGTGCTTCTTATCGATGTACGGTGTTCATACCCCTAACTACGCACCAGCGAGATGCAGCTTCCGTGCCGGGAAGGACATGGCAGAAGGTAGATCTATCCCAAGATGCACCAGTCAAGGTAAATAATACCGTAAAGAAGACCTTCGGGCAGAGAAGATCATCTCGAGATCAAGACCCAGGCTGCCCGGAAGCTACCTTTCCTGGCATGGTGTTTCTCCATGTCGCTGGCAAGCTCAGGGCCAGCAAGCCCAAGCTCCGTCCACCACTTCGCATGCACCTGCTTGTCAGGAGTCGGCCAACAGGTGGCGGGCGCATAGGCGGTTAGGTAGAGGTTGTCGGGGCACGTGTCAATCCACCGTCTGGAAGAACAACTTTATTGACATTCGTCCACACGCGTGTCGCAGTAACAAAAGGTAGCCACCATTATGTTTCTCGTGGAAACACAAATTTGCTTCTGCGAGAAGCACAACCTGTGTCTCTGCAAGAAGCACATATTTACTTCCACGAGAAGCACAACCAATGGTTCCGTCAGAAGCACAGTTTGTGCTTCCATGAGAAGCACAACTGTGCTTCAACTGTGCTTCTTGAAAGGGAAAAGCACAACCTATGCTTGTATGAGAAACATAGTGATTCCGCGAGAAGCACAACATGTCTTTCCCTAAAAAAACACAACATGTGCTTTCAGAAAAAACTGAAAACCACAACCGTGCTTTCGGGCTCCCTTCTTTTCTTTTGGTTTTCTTGGTATTCTTTTTTTACACGGTTTTTGTTTTTGGAACTTTTTGGTATTCGTTTCTTCCTATTTTGAGATTTTCTTTTCTGGTTTATGGAATTTTCACGAAAAAAAGTTCATTGAAACATATTAACATGAGATTTAGTTTCGACCATGCAGACGCGAAATATGCAATGCTGAAAATGATTTGGTATAAACACATGGTTCCAAAGATAAAACGTTTTGAATAAACGAATCTGCCAAAAAAAGGGGAAAACTCTCAGGTTGTGACAAGTGGCACATGCAATGCATCCACTTGTCAGCACCTTAAGAGATGGGGAATGAACTTTGAAAAGGGTGACCCTTATCGAGTGATTTCGTATTTTCTAATGATATTATAAAAACATACTTTTTTCACAGATATTACAAGCAATTGTATTAAAATCTAATGTTATTGGGCCACATTGGGACGACCCATATAGGGGGAGTATCAGGCCCGGTCCTAGGGGTGTGCAACCTGTGCCCCCGCACAGGGCCCCAAAGTTTTAGGGCCTCAAAATTTGTATGCGTTAGTATTAGTTTCGTTAGCGATAGGATGATGGGCCTCATGTTATGTCGTCGCTCTGGCCTGCTATCCCGATCGCGACCCTCTTCTCTCCGCTTCTCACGCCTCTCATCTCATCAGCTGCGTCCTAGCGATCAATCGACATCGGCGGATCAAGATTCACTCAGGAAAAAAAATAGCGATCGAAGCGTCTCTTCTCTCCCTTCGTTTCTTCGTGCAGGTCGAGCACACGACATGGCCTGCCGCACACTGTGCGGACGTGGCCAATTGTGCGAGTTAGAGAGATCTTATAGCTATGATGATAGGCAGCGACAATTTGCTGCAGAGGTACATCAAGTGTACATACCTGGAACACCACGCCGCACGCGTTCCCGTACGTCCCGTGGGTGCGAAGGTTGGTGACGAAGTTGAGAAACCTGATGACGACGTTGCCGTTGAAGTGGCTGTAGTGGCCTTCCACACTCGTCAGGTATTCGTCCCGCTGTAGACGAAACTGCATGCACACGCGAAACAAGTGGCTTGTGAACTCATCCACAACATGCACACACGGAGACTAATGATTAGTTAGGCAACTAATACAATGGCGGTGGACTACCCGTTGTTAGTTAGAGTAATTGGCACCGTGGTCATACCGCCTTTCCATCCCCTGAGTGAGCCGTCCCCTGGATATATCGTCCCCAGAGCTCGGTCCACTCCCGGTCTTTCCGCATGTACGTTACGCGAATGGCGTGAACGGCGCGGCAGTGGCGGATGGCGACGTGGACAATGCGTGTCACCTCGCCCACCATGCCTATCCTTTCTGGCGTTGCCGCCGCCGGCGCAAGGGCCCATCCTCACAACCTCTCCGGCCTGCATCTCATCTCACACCAGAAACATGCAATCATCAATCAACCAACATAGCTAGCTAGCGAGACAGATCGAATCGGAGATCTCTTGCCACTGCGGACGGATTCGTCCACCTCGCGCAACTTGCCAGGCCTCCCTCAATCCACCTTCTTGTCCAACTCTCTTCTGGCTCCGCGGGCTCCTGCTCCTGTGACCTATCCTGCCATTCGCCACAACCGCGATCCACCTCTGCGGCCATCGTCTTCTCCAACTATTGCTCCGTCGCCGTCGCCCGGCCCCAAGCGCCCAAAGTCCTAAGTCGCACGCGCACCCCGCACGCGGATGAACGACCCCCTCTAGTATATATAGATAGAAGAGATGGTCTTGCTCTTAGATAAAGAAGGCATGGATGGCATGGCGAAGAGAACGAGGATGGCGTGGAACGCTGACGTGGGGCATTAATTCCAGACCCCTGCTGGACAGCCGCCGGTGGGCATCCCTAGTAGGTGAAGCCTATCCGTTTCGTCCGCTTGTTTCCAGCTAACACTGCGTTTGGATGTCTCCATTGGAGGCTAGGAAATGGATTTGGTATTGAACTAGCAGCAATACAGCCGTTTGGATGGACAACGAATTCGTATTGGAAACAAAAGCCAATTCCAAACCGTTTTGCCTCCGACGAAAAGCTTCCTCCCACGTTTCGGAGGGGTACCGCTCCGATTTGGGCTGAAATCGCGAGCACCCGCAAAACGTACCCCTTCATCCCCCGCGACCATGAAAAATAAGAAAACAGGGCAGGGAGGTCGGCCACGACCTAGGAGCTCGGCGGTGGCGACCACCACGAGCACCGGCGGCTGCGCAGGTGCTGTTCTTCCCCGTTCTCTCTCCCTCTTTCCCATCCCAGTACCTCCTCCTATCCCCGTACCGCGCCGCATCCCATCCCCATACCGCGTCCCCTACCAACGCCGGTCGGTGACCAAGATGGAGGTCTGCGGCGGCCCGAGACATCTAGCCCGCACCCCCTCTGGATCCGCCATGCCCCCCTCTGGCTCAGCCGCGCCCTGACCCGCTGGATCCACCCTTCCCCCTATGCCATGCCCCTCCATCCTCCTGTACACCCCCTCTTTCTGCACCATGGCCGACGGAGCTGCAGCTCCTCTGCTCCTCTACACCATGTCCGCCCGACCGCTCCCTGTATGAATTCTTCTACTCTTCCAGCATGGCCATAGCCTACCTCCTCTTCT
>NC_057801.1:31982644-31992606 GCF_018294505.1 Triticum aestivum | reverse complement strand
ATCTAGCCCGCGCCCCCTCTGGATCCGCCATGCCCCCCTCTGGCTCAGCTGCGCCCTGACCCTCTGGCTCCTGTACACCCCCTCTTTCTGCACCATGGCCGACGGAGCTGCAGCTCCTCTGCTCCTCTACACCATGTCCGCCCGACCGCTCCCTGTATGAATTCTTCTACTCTTCCAGCATGGCCATAGCCTACCTCCTCTTCTCCTCCTCCCTCTATATCCCTCTCTGATTAGCTAATTTACAATGTTTATATCAGATGTTAGTAACAAAGTTCAGTCATTAATTTTTTTTGCTGAGTTGTCTGATTTCATAATCAAGAGAATGTAGACAAGTGTTCAGTATGGGTATTAAGTTTCCTACCATGGCTCCTAAAGTTTAGATCACACTAGACTACAGAATTTTCTCATCTTAATTTTGTTATGGAGCTGCAGCTCCTCTTCTATAGTGTGACCACACCTGAGAACTCCTCTTGTTATGCAGATTACTGAAGTTTCGTTGATCCATAAGCCGATTGAAGGGACTAGCAGGTAGTGCTTGGCGGCACGCCGCGCTTCGTTGATTCATTTGAAATGTGCTTTCATGGAGTTCTTCAAAAATGTTGTATGTTTTGCATGCGTGTATCTTTATAGTGAGGGAATGAAGCATGTATGTTGCTCTGTTCGACAGCAAACTGAACATGTATGGTAGCATGTGTGCTGCTCCTTTCGACAGCAGAAAGTTCGCTTCTGCTTTGTTAGACAGCATAAAATTCTATGTTGTTTTCATCATTTTGATCTAATTCAGTTCACCAAAACTGAAAGTGTGTGTTGTTTTTGTCATTTTGATCTAGACCTTTATAAACAAAATTACACTAGGAAGTAAGAATAAACCTGAATGGTGATCTAGGCAAAATTCAGTTCCGATATGTTATGCCTTTCTAAACAAAATTCAGAGATACAAATATTCTGATCCTGTCGGTAGAATAAACTGCAATACATGCTCTGTTCCTGATATTCTTGACAGCAACAAAACTGCAATAATTATTGAGTGGAGGAAACATGCAATATATTGTTGTCCATGTATAACCATTTTGCATTTTCCTGATGCATTTCTAGAATATTTATTTATTTTCGTTGCTATATATTTATTCATAGTAAGATTTCAATTTTGAGTCATGTAGAACAAGGTATAACCTGGTAATGTAGCTATGCAATTCCAAAGTTTGTCATCCAAACAGGATTTGGTATTTAAATCTCAGAGGCATTTCAAGGGCCAATTCATTGGACAACCAAACAGGTGAATTCGTATTCGTTCCATTTCAGTTTCCTCATTGATTTGGAATTCAGACCAATTCAATACAGAGCTCTCCAATGGAGACATCCAAACAAAGCGTAAGGGAATTACTACGTGTTCATGGTGGCACACGCTTCTAACAACTTAAGAACCAGTGATGTATCAACTTCCTTTCCTCTGTTTCTACAAAACCTTCCAAGCCAGTTATCTATTTATTCTGGTTTCTCGGAGGATGATGTAAAACAAAGATTGTTCTGGATTTTTTTTCATTTATTATGTATATATGTTTCTAATAATGTTCAAGCCTTCTTTGATGTTGATGTTGATGTTGGTGGGCATCAGCACTCTCTTTTTCTCTTATATGCTTGCTGGCGTTTACATGGGGGCATTGATTGATCTGCTAACATACCCATGGACGATGATCCTCAACAAGTCCTCCCTTTAGATCATCATAAACCTTGATAGATAGACAGATTGATACATTTGGTCCGATCGCATCTTTCAATGACATACCATACCAACTTGGCATGGTGCACAACAATTCTCATCGACCTTTTACATACATACATTTTTTTCGGCCAAAAAAGAGCATATACCAGGTATATCACAAAGAACAACTAGTTTGCCATCACACAGGCAATGGCAAGTACCAGTATTGCCTTGCACAACAATTTCTTGGAGATTTCATTTCAAACTCCATGGATGGACTTGTGCCCAAAAGATTGTGATGCATACAAACAACGGCACAAATACCGAAAGGTCAAGGCCCTCTACGAGTCCTTAGATTACTACTGTATATACAACGCCCGATCACTCCACGCCCAAAACAAAACAAGATGTTCAGTCCCAAGACTAAAGAAAACCAAACAAAAGAGCTGAAACAGGACACTGCTCTAACCAAGTAAATGAAGGCTAACGTTCCATGCAACAAGAAACAGGACACTGCTCTAGTGCCTGAAGCTCATTCCTCCTGCTCCTCTGTTGCGGCTGCAGGTGGTCGTGCAGCCCGGCGCTCATGAGGTTGTTGTCGCTGCGGAAGAAGACGTTGCCCACCAGCTTGCTGCTCTTCTCATCCTCACGCACCTGCTTGAATCCTGGCAACAACCGAGACAATGAGACCACGATGAAGGGGGAACATATCCAAGCTGGTGGCGTACATAAACCAGCTATTGACAAGATCCTGGCCCAGTTCTTTTCACCGATTCTCTCATAATCTTGAGAAACAGAATCGACCCTCCACACAGCTTCTCCCAGAATGTTGAGACCATATTTTTTTACAGTCCTGGATGTTTACATTCTAACTATCTAGGATTGTCAAAAAAATAAGGGTTCAAGATTCTGGGAGAAGCTGCGGGAAGGCCTGATTCTCAAGATTCTACGAGAATCGACCAGAAGAACTGGGCCAGGGACCAAAATAAAGCAAGGATCCTTGAAACTACATACTAAAACAGTAAAGATGTGACAAATTAACTAGACATGCTGTGGTCTGAAGTCGCAGTCCGATGATACATGAGCAGATTAATTTTTGATCGCTCATACTTGTGTATGAATACAACAACTCAAACCAAAATAAAGCAAGAGTTGTTTCCTCACAAAACAAGGATCAGCAAGATGTACACCAACGAGCTAGTTTATACAAGCAAGTTGTATTTCCTGGGAACTAACTAGTGAAATGCTAGTTGAGCAAGACGCGAGAGGATGCACTGCTAATTATGCTTGGTACCAAGATTATTTGATTTGGATGCGCCTATATATGGTCTTCACAAGAGCAAGAATGTTTTACTTTCACATGCAAGAGCAAGGTTTCGCAATAATGGGGAGGAAGGAGAGGAAGGCATACCTTCAGGCAGCTCGTTGGGAAGGGGTCGGAGATGCTGCTGCAAGTTGCCGCTCCATGGCGTCGGCAGTAACAGGGTCGGAGAAGCACGGGCGCATCGTCACCCGAGCAGGAGCTCCAGCAGGCCATTGTTGTCTTCAATGCCTGAAGGAGGTGGGGGAAGAGGACCTGCAGCTCACTAGGCAGGCGGCACTGTACCTGCAGCAAGTTGAACACCAACGAGTATATACAAGTAAGTTGTGTTTCCAGCCTGGGAAGCTCATTGCTAGCTGTGCAAGACCTGAGAACCTAAACAAGGCAAGCTCATTTGAATCATCTTATTAACATCGTAACAAGTTGATTTGAATCATTTACAATTTACACACACAGCGGCAGCAGCAAGGTCTGATTGCTTTGCACACAAGATGGAGACCAGAACACGAGATTTCATACCAAATACAACTCGAGCGCACTGATCGAATGAGTAACCTGAAGCACTACAAACAACCTTGGTGGTTGGATATAAGAATATGGGTGATAAAATTAAAGTGGTTTTGGATCGAATGAAGACAAAACAAAGGAAACTTCTTAATTAAGTAGACAACTCCAGGTGCCGGTATTTGGAGCTCCAAGTGGGCAGAGAGTAAAGAAGAAAATTTTAGATCAGGAACAAAAATAATTCTCATCTTGGGCATTGGACAACTCTATACAAAATCAAAGCGATCACCTGGTCAACACAAGAAAATCAACCCTCAGAACAGGTGTTACTTCCTACTCGTAGTCGTAGAAACTTAAGGTTGTAAACCTTAGAAAAAGAAGGCCTGAGAAATCAAACTACCTACTATACCAGAACCAGCCAAAACACGCCGCATAAACCAAATCACGTGGTGGAGTTCATGTACTTTATTCCTTACAACGGTTGTTCAACCTATGGAGTCTAAACAAAAACATCATGTTCGACGCTCAAAGTTCAAACCGACACGAAAGGACGAAATTGAGTTAAAGCTAAAGTATATATAGGAAAAACACTCCAGAAATGAGGTCTTCCATAGCCAGAGACAAATGAGACAATGAACAGCGAGCAAGCGAGCAGGCCAGAGACAAATGGGCATGATATGCAACCCAATAGTGACAAAAAACAAAGCATGGATTCCAGTAGTGAACTACTAAAACATGAAAGTTTAGATCATGGACAAAAAAAAATTCTCTTTTGGGGCATCGAACAGCTCTACAAAATCAAAGCAATCACCTAGTTAACACAAGAAATCCAACCCTCGGAATATATGTTACTTCCTACTTGTAGTGGTAGAAACTTTAGGGTATAAACCTCAGAAAAAGAAGGTCTGGGAAATCAAACTACCTACTATACCAGAGCCAGCCAAAACAATATGCATAAACCAAAATATAGCAGTACGACAGGGATGAATTATGTCCAAATTCCATCACATGCTGGATTTCATGTACTTTATACCTTACAGGAGTTGTTAACACTTATGGAGCCTAAACAAAAAGCATCATTGGGCGCTCAGGTGGAACCAACATAACATGAAGAAATTGAGTTAAAGCTAAGGTTTATACACGAAATGCGGCACAAAACCATGGCATAATTAGCACTTGAGGAATAAACCCACTAAATGGTAAAACTGGTTATTACAACAGACCATCACCATCCTTTGCCTCGATGCGAACACCAGAATCAGACACGGCTCGATGGCTGGATACCATCTCATGGCAGAGGGAGAGGATAAGGGAAGACCAGGAACTCACCAAAAAAGATTAGGCATTGGTGTCAGCAGGCCAGCTGCCCAACCTCTGCCCAGCCGTGGCGTTGAAGGCCAGCTTAAGCTCCATCAATTTGTCACTTGAAGGCAACTAGCACAGGAGGTAGTGGGAAGGATCAATTATTATGCATGATTCAAATTTTTATTTTAAATAGTAATGCGAGTACATTATGCATGAAACACTGACAGAGAAATAATTTTTATACATCCAACAACTAAACTGAAATTGTTACTCATAAATCTGAGATACATCTAAATCTTAAAAGGATTAGCTTGGATAAGTTTCCAGCAAGCTAATCTTCCAACTCTGGATAGAGCAAACAAAACTCTGGATAGAGCACCGCACTGAGCATACAACACCCTGATATTAGATGTGTGTGTAAAACAAATCCGTTCTGAAAGATGAGATAACTAGGGAATGTGGCCACCAAAACTTGCCACCCTAAGTTAGCTAACTTTAACATCATCCGTCTTCTTGTGTTGGCTCTTTACATAGAGCCCATATGTCATCGAACCAGGTGAGCTACAACTGCAGTAGCTTACCAGGATTGACGCCAATTGTGTTCAAGAACCCAATACTCATAACTAGCTAGTCCTCTCGTTCATACTGATCTGATTTGAATCCAAATTTTTATCTAGCATGTATGGTACAAAAACAGGATAACATCCAAGAAGAAGTAAAACCAAACTAACTTGCTTAAACAAGTAAACTTTTGGTCTTTTCTTGCTGCTAGTTTACGAAGTAACAACAACCGACATCATGTAAAGGCAAAAGGAGAAACCTTTTCATGACAATGAAATGGCTGTCAAGTTAGAATGATACTTAATAGCCAGAGCTCATGAAAAGAATACCAGTGAGTAAAGCAAATATACGGATGTATATAGACATAGTTTAGAGTGTAGATTTTTTCACTCATTTTGCTCTGTATGTAGTCCATATTGCAATTTTTAAAAAGACTTATATTTATGAACGGAGGGAGTATTACGGACGAAGCATTGCAAATATGCAAAGAAGGCCGATGTCTTGACACGTAAAAAAATTCATGCCTTGAATAAAACAACCCAACTTTCTCTTCAATTTAACTGGAGATGTAGAAGCTAGCCAATCAGCGAGTCAGTCACATGTAGAAGATAAATAAGCTAAGCAACATCTTCAAATTACACCCAACAGCCAGATTTCATTGCTTTACACACAAGATCAAGATCTGATTTGATAGCTTTGCACGCAATGACAAGATTTGACAGGAAGAGGGAGGAAGGAAAGGAGGGCGTACCTTAGCCAGGTCCTGGTCGTCTAGTGCCTGCAGCTCATTCCCGCTCCTCTGTTGCAGCTGCAGGCGGTCGTGCAGCCCGGTGCTCATGAGGTTGTTGTCACTGCAGAAGAAGACTTTGCCCACCAGCTTGCTGCTCTTCTCATCTTCACATGCCTGCTTGAATCCTGGCAACAAACGAGACAGTGAGACCATGAGGAAGGGGAACGTACCCAAGCGGGTGGCGTACATACAGCCAGCTACTGACAAGATATGGAAATTGATAGGGACCACTGATAAAGCATGATCCCTGAAACTATGTACTAAAACAGTAAAGATGTGACAAACTAACTAGACATGCTGATATGTGATGATACATGAGAAGATGAATTTTTGATCGATCATTCTTGTGTGTCAATACATCAACTCAAACCAAAATAAAGCAAGAGTTGTTCAACTCACAAAACAAGGATCAGCAAGATGTACACTAAGGAGCTAGTATATACAAGCAAGTTGTATTTCCTGGGAACTAACTAGTGAAATGCTAGTTGGCCAAGACATGAGAGGATGCACTACTAATTATGCTTGGTACCAAGTTTATTTGATTTGGATGTGCCTATGGTCTTCACAAGAGCAAGAATGCTTCACTTACACATGCAAGCGTAAGGTTCCGCAATAACGGGGAGGAAGGAGAGGAGGGCATACCTGCAGGCAGCTCGTTGGGAAGGGGTCGGGGATCCTGCTGCAAGTTGCCGCTACATGGCGTCGGCAGTAAGATGGTCGGAGGAGCACGGGTGTGTCATCACCTGAGCAGGAGCTCCAGCAGGCCATGGTGGTCGTCAATGCCTGCAGGTGATGGGGGAAGAAGACCTGCAGCTCACTAGGCAGGAGGCATAGTACCTGCAGCAAGTTGAGCACCGACAGGATATACAAGTAAGTTGTGTTTCCACTTTCCAGCCAGGGAACTAACAAACTAGTTAGCTAATTCGTAGTTGCGCAAGAGCTGAGAAGATAAACAAGGCAAGCTCATTTGAATCTTCCAACTCTGGATAGAGCACTGTACTAAGCATACAACACCCAAATATTAGATGTGAGTGTAAAACAAATCCATTCTGAAAGATGAGACAACTAGGGAATGTGGCCACCAAAACTTACCACCCTAAGTTAGCTAACTTTAACCTCATTAGTCTTTTTGTGTTGGATCTTTACCTAGAGCCCCATATGTCATCGAACCAGGTGAGCTACAACTTGCAGTAGCTAACCAGGATTGATGCCAATTGAGTTCAAGGACCAAATACACAGAACTAGCTAGTTCTCACGTACACATTGATATGATTTGAATCTAAAAATCTATCTAGCGTGTGATAAGTAGCTACTGCAGGTCCAAACATGCAAATAGTTGGTTGTACTAATAATAAATAGTTGAATTATGTTTGATTTTGCCAAAACCAAGAACCACATAATCTAACAGCAAGAACCACAAAACCAAGAACTTCAATTGCAGGCTCACGTATGATCGTTTCCCCCTTGGTGCCAACAAGCAAATAGAGGTTCAATTTGCATGCACCAAAGAAGATCAAAGAAATAATAGATCCAAACTAGAACAGAAAAAATAGAGGAAATTAAGCTACGTCATTTATAACAATTGACATTATCTCACCATCCATCAATAAAATCAAACTGCAGATTATGAATAGTAACAATACAGCAGATGCAACCATGAATGCATAATTGATTGACCAAATAAACAAGGAGAGAGAATAAAGGTTCCTCTAGCTCCTATCAGGCCATCCATGGAAAAGGTGGCCATCAAACAATGGAGAACCAGAATATAAATCTCCGAGCAGTACACCGACTCCAATGTCGTGAGAAAGAGAGGCAAATGGTAACCAGCCAATTTGCAAGGCCAAACCTCACTAACAGTACTTCTTACCTAACCAGAAAGAAATAAAATAGAGAAGGACCTCAGGCTGCTACAAGAAAACTAGAATTCGACTAAAACAACATTTTCCAAGACACTGACACACAAAATGAGAGAACACCCCGAACATATTAATTTTCCCTATCAATGTGGGCCTGAAAGAATTCAGATAGTAAATATTAATACAGAGATCCAGAAGTGTTGACACAACATCAGTTATACACAAGCGGTGTGGTTCTTTTACTCTTAGGAATAGGGTAATCATATCAGCATCAAGATATCGTGGATGTTACAGTTATGTATGTCATACAAATCAGTCTTCAGAATAAAGAACATCACAGGCTCTTCCAACACCAGCATGCAAACTGTCTAGGCGACATAAAGCATACAACAACAACATTTCAGTTACCTATGCAGAAACTTGCGGTGGAAATCACTTATGACGGTGTAGTTGATGAACCGTTTCGGTGTCTTGGTCTCTCCATGACCCTGCATCTTAAATACAACATCATCATCATCCTCCCACCTGCAACAAACACATGTATATGATTAACCTCACAATAAAGCATGACAGCATTACTTTATTTAAAAAGGATAGCCACAACATAAAAGAGGCATACAATATAATATAGTAGGCAGGATTGTTACTTCCACGTCGAAGGAGCAGAAGTTATTCATATTGATCAGCGGGTTTCCTCGCATTAGCTCAGACTCCTTCATCTTGGTCTCTTCTTCTGTTGCTGATACTCATGCAGCAAGCATACGTGATTTCACATTAATACTCAAAACCTAAAGAATATAAGTGCGCCTCAAAATGATAATATAGAGAAGAAAACAACAAACCTTTCTAAGCCTGTCATCAGCTCTTTCCTTTTTATTCCTTTAAAGCCCCGCATTAGTGCCTCAGTGTAACCGTCATCGTCGTTGCTGAATATAGCATTCAATTAGATGAGTAAGACAAAGAATGAGTAAAGATAATCAGCTGAACTACAATACTAGGCTCAGATAAACAACTCTGTTCCAAGAATTATTGGGAGAATTACTACATCATTGTTGTTTGCTATTTTACCATATGTTTTGTAGTAAACATAAACATATTCCATTATAGTGAAAAGCATGCTAGCTATGTATTATCCAATTCCAAAGTTTATGAGAAATAACACATATTGGACAATTTGAGCCACAATCCATATTACAATTTGTCCATGCAGTTAGAAGACGTGTCAGTTAATCCCATCCATATGCGGGAACAAGAAGATTGCCATCAGCATTTTGAATGGGTGTGATTGACAAACTACTGAGACAGAACTAAACAGACCTTTCACCATCACTATTGAGCTCCAAGTCAGAGTCATCTGCATCAATTTCACGTGCAGCTATCTTATCTAATCCAGTTTTGAAGTTCATCTCTACTACTACAATAGATTACCATAGAATTCAACTTGATTCAATTTCATTTCATAAATGAACTACGCAAAGTTAAGAAGATGTAGAAGGAAACTGACGCAAAAAATGATGTGGATTGAACATCCAACCAGATTTAATTCTGGGCATGCACATTAAATGAACTACGCAAACTTAAGAAGATGTAGAAGGAAACTGACGCAAAAAATGATGTGGATTGAACATCCAACCAGATTTAATTCTGGGCATGCACATACAGTTTGAACGACCAAATAGACAAACCAACAGTGAAGTGATGTGTATCATGTGCATACAAATGAGAGTCGTGCGTGTTCCAGAAGAGAGGGGGCGGGGGTGGGGAGGGGGCGGGGGGCGGGGGGTTGAAGTTCACCAGCCGCTAGGAGGGGGGAGGAGACGAATCCACCCCATGAGAAGCAACCGTCCATTGAGAGGCACGCCATCCACCATTAGTAATAGTGGGCTCGTCAGGGACGGCCAAGGGTGCAGGACTGGCACT
>NC_057801.1:31959664-31982634 GCF_018294505.1 Triticum aestivum | reverse complement strand
TACGCAAACTTAAGAAGATGTAGAAGGAAACTGACGCAAAAAATGATGTGGATTGAACATCCAACCAGATTTAATTCTGGGCATGCACATACAGTTTGAACGACCAAATAGACAAACCAACAGTGAAGTGATGTGTATCATGTGCATACAAATGAGAGTCGTGCGTGTTCCAGAAGAGAGGGGTGGGGGGCGGGGGGTTGAAGTTCACCAGCCGCTAGGAGGGGGGAGGAGACGAATCCACCCCATGAGAAGCAACCGTCCATTGAGAGGCACGCCATCCACCATTAGTAATAGTGGGCTCGTCAGGGACGGCCAAGGGTGCAGGACTGGCACTGACAGACACAAAAGCCTTATTAGTAGAATTTCAAATCAAACACGAGAGGGAAATTAAAGGCAAAGGAAGATGCATACAGAAAATTGAGGCATTTTAATTAGCAATAGAAGTGAAAGGCACCATTTTGATTAATCCTTCTGTCCAAACAGAGATAATGTTGTACTACACAAACAGAGATAATTACGCTTTCCTCTTGAGGATTTCAAGATATATTAAAGATTCAGCTTTTGTTACAATTCCATCAATGCAATTTTCACAACTTTCCTCTTGAGGATTTAAAGATATATTATAGGTTCAGCTTTTGTTTCAATTCCGTCAAAGCAATTTCACATCTGATGCTCCATATATACGACAGAAATGCATAGTAGTTATCTAACAACTTGAATCTGTATAAGAAGGTGAGGTTAGAAGATTACCCTTTTGTTACTTGGCATCAGGGCCTCCCAATTTGCTTGGGGTTTCTTCTCCATCTGCGACCTTCCATCCCCTGCTTGTGGTTGTTTCACCTGGTGCCTTCTAGTAATCACAAATCAAACCGTAAATAAAGAAGCAGAGAGAGAAGCAATAACCATGAAGAAAGTTTCAGTTTTTCTCACACCTAATCAATTATTGTGATAGATGCGCTCTAGCAAGCAAATTCAGGATCTATCCTCTACTCTCTGCAGAGAAACAAGTTTTTTTATATCAGAAAATCTAGCAAGCAAGCGAGTTCAGGCGAAAACGAACAGAGAGTACTTGGTAGCAAGCAAGCTAACAGACTGACATACAATTTGCTCATAGATTTACTATCTTGATGTAGCAATAGACAAATTTGGGTGATTATTATGTTAAACATTACACTTGGTGCTTAGTAGCTACCACAGGCGCACCCATGCAAATAGTTGGTCGTACTGGTAATAAATAGCTAAATTCTGTTTGATTTTCCCAGGTTTTCTACATGACCGGGCTTATTTAGGTCAGGTATGTTACTTAACTAGTAGTGTTGGTGCAGTTAACATGTGCCTGGGTTTGTACAGAAACCGACCTAATCCTGGCAACCTCGAATCAAGTAGCAGATTATTTGCATAGATTGGCAAAGAAAAACCAGCTAGATCCAGGTTTAAATGAGGGCTACTATTTATCATGCTCTAGTCAGAAAATCTAGCAGAATGTTGCTACTCCTAGTTTGGTTTCACAACCAAGCAGAATAGAAACTAGGCAGGCAGGCTAGAGCAGAGCAGCGAAAAAAACAGACCGACCTCCATGTGTGGCGGTCTGGATCGGAATCGACGATGTCATCGTCATCAACTCAGGTCCTGGTCGTCCATGGAGTCAGGCACCTGCTGCTGCGCCAAGTCAAACAGAAAAATAAATTAAATGGGATCTGGTCTGATAGAGGAGATAGAGGAGAGGATGTGGATCAAAGGAAGGCTGCTCACCACAGTCGTCACTGGTCTCAAATGCTGAGAGGTCACACATTCAGTTTTAAGAACGGAGAACGCATTGAGGTCTGGGAGATGTCCAAACAAAATAAATGAAGTCTCGAAGATGATGAGTTTGACAGCAAGGAAATCAGAACAAGAACAAGAGAATTCTTGGTGCCAAATTAACCACCACGTGCATATATATACTGATTACCCAAAGGAAAACCATGTAATAGCAAGCAAGGCCATGAAAACCACCAAGTACATAGGTATGGATATCTATCAAAGTGGCAGTTGCAAAACGATGCCATGTCTCGCATTTGCATGTAAAAAAACTGAACCCCAATGCTCTACTGTACAAACATAGATAATTACGCTTTCCTTTTGAGGATTTCAAGATATATTTTAGGTTCAGCTTTCCTTTCGACTCCGCTAAGGCAATTTTCACATCTAATGCTCCATATATACGACATCAATTCATAGTAGTTATCTAACAACTTGAATCTGTAGTAAGAAGGTGAGGTTAGAAGAAGATTACGCTTTTGTTACTTGGCATCAGGGCCTTCCAATTTGCTTGGGGTTACTTCTTCATCTGCGACCTTCCATCTGTAGTAGTCACAAATTAGACCATAAGCAAAGAGAGAGAGAGAGAGAGAGAGAGAGAGAGAGAGAGAGAGAGAGGCAATAACCAGGAATAAAGATTCATTTTTCTCACAGCTAATCAATTATTGTGATAGATGTGCTATAGCAAGATCAAAACCTCTTGTCTACTCTCTGCAGAAAAGGAAGTTTCAGTTTTATATATGTGGCGCAGAAAGCAAGCGAGTTCAGGTGAAAACGAATAGAGGGTACTTGGTACAAGCAAACTGACAGACAGACATACAATTTGCTACTTCCGTGGCCATATCAAAGAACTGCTCCAAGTATTAATTCTGCTGGATGTTCTTCATGAAATGCAACACATTTTGTACAAGTTTTCGCTTAATAATTGTACTTACTATTTCCAATTTCATTTCAGTTGTCCCACTATAAACTACATTTGTATTTACCGTCTTACCAATAACCAATAGGTTATATATATACCCTTGGACAGAATTCAACTTCACTAGTAGAATACATTAATTACCATGGAATTCAACTTGATAGGAATGAACTAGTACTAGATCCTGAGTTTGATCCACAATCTCATAGGTTTGAGAAACACATTCTGTGAAGAACAAAAGGGTATAGATTTGAAAGTCCGGATACCGGTGTCCAATTTCTTTTCATTATGCTAAATCATTAACCTAAATCCATGTCCTGTTCTGGCACTAGTGTCTTGTTCATGCACTCTGTGTGATTATGAAGATGTAGAAATAATTTGAAGCAGAAAATGGTGCGGATTGAACATCCAACCAGATTTAATTCTGGGCATGCACATACAGTTTGAACGACCAAACAAACAAACCAACGGTGAAGTGATGTGTATCCTGTGGGTACAAATGCAAGTCGTGCGTGTTCCAGAAGATAACAAAAGAAGAGAGAAAGGGGGTTAAAGCTCACCAGCCGCTAGGAGGGGACAAGGAGACGAATCCGCTGAGTGAGAAGCAGCTGGTTTCCAGTGCCCAAATTTATTTCATTTTGCTGAAGTGACTTGTATCCTGTGCATACAAAAAAGCAAGCAGTGAAGTGACTTGTATCCTGTGCATACAAAAGCAAGTCGTGCATGCTCCAGAAGAGAAGGGACTAGATTTAGTTGTGGGGGTGCAGTGGGAGAGAGGAAAACTGAAGCTCACCATGTGCAGGAGCCGCTAGGAGCAGAGGAGACGAATCCGCCGCGTGAGGAGGAGTCATCCATCCATATTAGAAGCAGCCGTCCATTGAGTTGAGAGGCATGCGTCCACCATCAGGAAAGTGGGCTCGTCGGGGATGGTTTGGAAGGAATCGCGTCGGGGATAGCGCCATCACCGTCGATGGAGGAGTTGGCCACGGAGCTCGACCCGCAACCACCAGCGGGCGGAGATGGACATGATACGCGAGACTGGGAGCAGCTGGAGAGGGGGGTTGAGACTCCGGTGGCCGGAGATGTGGTGGTTGGCTGCCGCCCTTGAAGGTGGAGGTGGAGGTGGCATGGGTGAGAGGGGAGAGGAGACAGCGGCACTTGTTTATTGACCTTATGAATGGTCAACTCTTGATCTTTAGGTGGTGTCTGCCAGCTGTAGCTTGAGCCAACCATATGTGGCATCCATTGTTCCACCTTTGGCTTCAGATCAGCCGCCTTTTGTGATAAACAAAGCCAAGGGTGCGGGGCTGGCACTGACAGACAAATAAGCCTAATTAGTAAAATCCCAAATGAAACATGAAGAGGCAAAATTAAAAGCAAAGGCAGATGCATATTCAGAAAGAAGGGGCATTTTAATTTTGCAATAGAAGTGAAAGGCACCATTTCGATCAACCTTGTTGTCAAAACAGGGATAACCCTCTACTGTGCAAGAATGCAGACTATAGGAAGGCGACAATTAACTAGCTTTGCCATGAAAAGGAAGACAAGTAAGTGTCTCCCATAACGGAACATCCTCCTACACATAAGAATGTCGGTCTAATACCCCTTTTGCACGGACATAGGAATATCTTATAGCTCTCCTCTTGAGGATTTCAAGATTTATTCTGGGTTCTGTTTGCATTTCGATCGATTAAGTCACGGCAATTTTCACATCTAATCAAATAATTGTCATAGATGCGCTCTAGAAAGCGAATTCAGGACCTCTACTCTACTCTTTGCAGAGAAGAAAGTTTCAGTTTAATATATGTGGTGCAGTAAGCAAGCGAGTTTAGGTAAAAACGAAAAGAGTGTACTTGTTAGCAACCAAACTAACAGACTGACGTAAAATCTGCTGCTGTATATATCAAGCCTCTCTCTACAAATTTCATTTCATAAATTAAACAAACAAAGTTAAGAAGATATTGATACATGCAGTAGAAAAAAATTGAAGCAAAAAATGGTGTGGATTGAGCATCCAACCAAATTCAATTCTGGGCCTGCATATACAGATTGAACGGACAAGTTGAGGTTTCCTCTTGCTATGAATAATGAGAAATCTGCTCCTAAAGTAATGTGCCATGTGATTTGCTTGATAAGTACACATGTCAGTTTACCTAGCTAGAACAGGTCCAGACGATTACAGAGTCATTTAACTAGTTAACAGCAAGCATTACCAAGACCAATTGGGGCCATCAAGGCCAAACCGAAAATCTAAGTAGGCCATGCACGAAGGCCATGACCTAGAGCTATACCGTGGCCCGATGACCATGTGCCCAGAGCAAAGGGGAGAGCAGAGGGTATACCTTTCAACGTTTGTACTCGAGGGCGAACCATGTTGTTGCCGATGACGGTGGAGACGAGAGGGTTGTCATAGCTAGTAGCTGCACATGGAGCTTACGACGAACCTGAACAAGGTAAGCACAAAACTACTAAATACATTATTCTGTTAAAGGAATAGACAAACAAGCCTAATTAGTAGAATCTCAAATCAAACATGAAGAGGGAAAATTAAAAGCGGAGGGGGATGCGTATTCATAAAGTTGAGGCGTGTTATTAGCAATAGAAGTGAAAGACACCATTTTGATTAATCTTGTTGTCAAAACAGAGATAACGCTTCTACTGTACAAAGGGAGATAGTCAAGCTTTCCTCTTGAGGATTTCAAGATTTATTATGGGTTCAGCTTGCGTTTCAATTCCTTCAAGACAATTTTCACATCTGATGCTCCATATATTGGAGAGTAATGCATAGTAGTTATCTAAGATCTTGAATCTGTAGTAAGAAGGTGAGGTTAGAAGAAGGTTACGCTTTTGTTACTTGGCATCAGGGCCATCCAATTTGCTTGGGGTTTCTTCTTCATCTGCGATCTTCCATCTGTAGTAATCACAAATTAGACCATAATTAAGCAAAGAGACAGAGAGAGAAGCAATAGCCATGAAGAAAGATTCAGTTTTTTCTCACAGCTAATCAATTATTGTGCTGCATGTGCTCTAGCAAGCGAATGCAGGACATCATGTCTACTCTCTGCAAAGAAGAATGTTTTCAGTTTTATATATGTGGTGCAGCAAGCAAGCGAGTTCAAGCGAAAACTAAAACATGGTACTTTGTAGCAAGCAAACTAAACGACTCGAGTACAATTTGCTACTTCCAAGGCTATATGAAAGAATTACTACTCCAAGTATTAGTATTTCTGATGGATGTTGTTCATCAAACGCCACACGTCTTGTGCAGGGTTTCGCGTAATAAGTGTACATACTATTTCCAGTTTGATTTCAGTTGTCCTACTAGAAACTACTCCCTCGGTAAATAAATACGAGACGTTTTAGATCACTCGAAAGTAGTGATCCAAAACGTCTTACATTTGTGTACAGAGGGAGTACATTTGTATTTACCATCGTAATTACCAATAACCAATCGGTTATATATTATGCACTTGTACAGAATCCAACTTTACTGCCACAATAGCTAGGTTACCATAGAATCCAACTTGATAGGAATGAATGAACAAGTACTGGATCCTGAGTTTGATCCACAATCACATAGGTTTTGCTGAAGCAGTAACCTCAAATCTGTGTCCTGTTGATGCATGCACTCTGTGTGGCACTGACAGACTAACAACAGAACAGACTGGAGTGTGTATATGCCAATTAAGCCTCTCTGTAGAAATTTCATTTCATTTCATTTCATAAATGAAACACGCAGGCAGAGTCAGGAAGATGTGAAAAGAAACTGAAGCAAAAAAAAATGGTGCGGATTGAACATCCAGCCAGATTGGATTTTGAGGACGCACGCACATACAGATTGAACGACCAAACAAACAAGCAGGCAGTGAAGTGATGTGAATCCTGTGGGTACAGATGCAACTCGTGCGTGCTCCAGATTTAGATGTGGGGGAATGGGAGAGAGAGAAACTGAAACTCACCATGTGCAGCGGCCGCGATGGAGGGAAGGATAAGCAGCCATCGTGGAGGAGGAGACGAATCCTCCGCGTGAGCAGCAGGCATCCATTGAGAGGCACGCCGTCCACCATCGGGAAAAAGTGGGCTCGTCGGGGACAGCGCCGGACGGGAAGGAGAACGGGGAGGCCGTCGCCGTGGATGGTGGATTTGGCGCCGGAGCTCGATCGGCAACCACCACCAGCGGCGATGGAGAGGATCCGCGAGACGGGGTAGGGTGGTTGACCAACAGCTGGAGAGGAGGGACTCCGGTGGAAACCGGGGATGTGGTGGTTGGCAGCGGCGCTTCGAGGTGGAGGTGGAGGTGGAGGTGGAATGGCGTGGGTTGGGAACTTGGGATGGGGAAGCGGCAGCTACGGGGGATTTGTTTGGTGGTTTTTTCCCTTTCCTCTCGTCTCGTCTGCTCCTCTCCCCCTCTCTCTCTCTTGCGGTGCGCTTTGCTTGGCCAATCCCACGCTTACCCACGGATCCATGTCTTTTTTATTGGTTGATACAACCCTCTCACGGATCAAGGGCCTACCATCCCAGCCGCCCAACACCCCACGATCCGACGGCTGCGACGTGCGTGCCCGTGGCTGCAGCTAGTAGTGCTAGTACCAGTTTTTTCTTTTGTCTTGGGCTGATTGCTAGGTTGTTGAGTGGTGGTGGTGTCATTTAATCCGTTCCTCTTGTTTTCTTCAATGCTTTCAATTACATGTCCCATGGATCGATGAACGCTCCCACGGATCCTCAAGGGCTAGTGAATCGATCCCAGCCGTCCAACATCCGATGATCCGACTGTCAATGACGTGCGTGGAACGGGGGCTACTGTACTATTTTTTTTTCCGGCTGATCATTCGTGGTTTTTTTTTCTTCCTCTCTCGTTTGGCCTTCTTTTCCGATGCTTGGTCAACCGCATGTCCCATCGATTGATCTTTTCCCCACTCATGCCTTCCACGAATCAATCATCACGAATCGCTGCATGCTCACTAGTTCGCTATGACCTCTAACAAATTGACCCCCTCTCAAACCAATCCCAGTCGCCCGCCCAGATCTAATGAAAGAGGAAGCAGACTGGTTTGGTCTACGCTTGAGCACGATGTCGTGTTTCTCCCCCTATCACTCTCTCTCCACTAGATTTCAAGCACGGGAGCGGACCGAGATATTCAAACTCATTTGGCTAAGAGCGGTAACGACAACGAGATTCCAGTTTGCAGAACACTTGTTACGTAAGGGCATCACCAACGTTGACCCTCAAACACCCGCATTCGTCCGGGCCGCACGGTCCGGACGTGTTTTGCCATCCTAAGCAGTCCGAACATCCTTTTCTCCGCAAAACCGAGGGGCTTTGCGGGTGCCCCAACTACTGCCACGGACGCGTCCGACACCCCCGGACGAACCCATATCTCTCTCCTGACTCTCTCGTGCTTTCCCTCCAACGGACGCGTTGCTTCCCTGCCACATTCATGCCGGCCCAGAGCGGTTGACATTGATGTTGCAAGATGTGATTGAATAGGAGGGTGTCGCTAACCGACGCGATCACATGTGTCAATGCGGACGCGCCGTCCCGAGAAACCTACTCCGGCCGTTGTGCCGCATTGAAGCTGTCTGACCTTCCGTTTTTCTGGTCTGGTCGCGGCTATATATACCGTGCTCCGGTGATCCATGTCCACTCCTTCGATTTTCCTCCTCCTCTCCGAGCACCTCCTCCTCCTCCGGCAATGACCAATTGATGGTTCTCCAGGCCGGCAGGCAGCGATGACGGCAATGGTTCTTCATCCGGTTCTTGGCATCGCTGCCATCAATCTTCAGGGCCCTCGGACTCCACAGCTGTCAGCTCCTCCTGTAATGAGGAGATCGTCAACTCCTTTGGCAATGAGGAGGACCAGGCTGCCGCTACTTCAGTAGCCACGCCTCCTCTTGGAGGCAGCTCTGACGGACGAGGAGATGGAGATGATGATAGAGGGGTCACTCTGGGAGCGTGGTCTGGCGGTGCCCTCGTCGCCGCAATCACGGCGTACGAACTGGGCACAAAGTAAAGGACTCAACATCGCCACCGCATTATCGGTATGTCCGGATCAGCAGGCCAGTGTCACGACCACTAACACCAACTCATCAAGGAGGAACTGTCGTCCGCGATTGCCAACGCATGCAAGCGCATCCTCCACTACCTTGGTGATGGTGGACCCTCTTTGTCGCGGGCCATTGTGTCCGCGTTTGATCCATAATGACCTGGACATAGTGGCGGCGCGGCATTTTGACCGGTCCGTCACCACCACATAGACGGTTGTGCGGCATCGTCGCCGCCTTGACGGGGAGCTCACCAAGATTTGCGAGGAATGGTCGATAAACGACACCTTTGCCAATTCTAGCAGGGGCAAGGCCACCGCTAGGGCACCATGGCCGAGGGCGGTATTTGCCATTACGGCCCTCTACATGGTGGAGGAGCAAGCGGACCAGCTCCTCTGGGAGCGCCAAGCGGCGGCCGGGCAAGGCTACCGCAGCGGCCCTTCGTCCTACCGTTGCTGAAGGGACGATGATGATGACGACATTGACGACAGGGGTGGTGCGGCCCAGGCCAAGTGCACGAGGTCATCATCTGCTATAATTTAGCCTCCTAGTTTTTTTTCTATTTTAGTTAAATGGTCGAAATATTGTCTGTTTTATGTAAATTATGTCTAAACTATGCTGAAATATGTTGTTTTGATATAATTTATCTAGTTTATTCAAAATTGGTTTGAAATATATGCGGGCAGCTTTAGATAGCCGGCTCCCGCATCACTGTTCATGGACTGGTCGTCACCGGTCCGCAGACGGATACGGTGTCTGGTTTAGGGGTCAATGTTGGAGATGCCCTATGTGGTTGCATAATAGTTAAAGTTTTATGTTGTTTCATCATCATTCATGCATCTCCGTATATGTCCGAACTCAATGTCAACTCAGTCTTTGTGCGAACTCCACGTCAACTTTCCCTACGCTCCAATACAAGGTATTTCCATCTTGTTCTCTATTATTTTATGTGAAATTATACATCGTAGTGTAGCAACACAAGTGACAAATAAATATATTTTTTTCAGTAACCACCACGCGCAAGAAAAAAAGATGTCCAGTAAAGTGCAATGCAAATAAATACACATAAAATCAAGGAACAACATTGGGATGATACTAGATGGAGAAGGTTGTCGATATGTATGTGATTGAGACGTCAAATTTACGTACTCCATGGCATGGTTCTAGATTATCGTGGATAATCAGGTGGTAATGGCGATGTATGTACGGCGGAGAGAGAGATGCCATTCCACTCGCCGGAGTATCGATTTTAAAAAGCATAGAGTGAAGATGGATGGACCGACGTCCTATAGTACGTAGTTTATGAATTCCAAAACGTGTGGACGCAGCACTCAACAAAAGATTCTTCATCACATGTGCCTCTTTATTTCCAATATTTCCATCCAAATCACATGAACATCATCATGTTAGTATATCGTGGTTGGGAATATTTAAATTCCTCCCAAACTATTCAACGGTAGATGATATAGTATTATAGAGGACTCAAATAAGATTATAAATAGAACAAATAATTTTCAAAATTCCTGTCATTTCATGCAAAATATATGTTTTAGGTTTATTGTAAAGGAAAATTTTAAAATATGTTTCGGCCAAGATGAGTTGTAATGATGACAACACAATGATGATGATGGTTTTAAGTTTGACCTCACGAGAGAAGACACGCGTGATGAGTTTGATCACATGTTCACGCTTGAGGCTAAATTTCCACCCGTTAGTGGTGTGGGCATCAATAATGAGTCTATGTTAGCCCATCAATGGAGAAAACTAGATGCGCCCACAGCCCCTTCAAGACGGTCTTGCTCTTGTACTTGAGCTTCGACGACATGGCGGAGGAGCGGTACGACCGAGGACGCGGGGACGAGACAAGACGACAACTGAGATTTGACGCACCTTTTCACCATGTTATTCTCTTCGACATGCAAGAGAACAATGCATTACTTTGCACCATAAGTATGTTAATCATTGAAAATCAATGTCCCTCCCGGGCGCTTGTAGAAGGAGAAAGTAATGACCACATGTTTTTGCAAATGTTGGTGAATAAAGCACCCCCCTACAGAAGTGTGCAATACTACTTACTAAAATTAGTGGGTATAACTCTTATTCACTAATGGCATGTCTGTGCATGACCACATCACAAGTCACGGCGATATTTATTTGTGGGGGTATGTAGGAGAACTCACAAAAGTATTACCGGCCTTTCATTTTAGAGGCAGTGTTGGAGATGGTGACAAACGATGCCATAATCTCTCTCTACCACGCCCTCCTCATATTTATATCTCTCAACTCCTCCCTTATCTCTCTCAACCCCTCCAGAACTTGGGCATAACATGTAGGGCTGTGTGTACGCACTTGAGAAGCAGAGACCCATGGCTTTTCACTTGGGATCTCGGAACTTTGCTATTCTGTGTCCCCACCCAATACCGGAGCCACTGAGCCAAAGCCACCAACACATGCATGTTTAATAGATTTGTATGTTAATATTGTTTTCGTTGACACATAACATATATACACGGTTCTTTCATAAGTTGGCGCTTGTCATTTTGTGTCAGTCCATCATTATTTGTGGAAGTGGACTTTATACCATGTGGGTATCTATGATCCATTGTAACTGCCAATATATTAGGTTAGCCAAAATCAACCTTGCAAAACCTCATCACTATCCAGTGGGCCCCAATGCTGAACTAATCTGTTCAACATATCTATGATAATTAAAATTATTGATGTTCACCTCATGTAAATATTTTTTGGTCACATAAGGGCATCTCTAACACTGTCCTGCAAACCAGACACCGTATCCGCCCGCAGACCGGTGAGGACCATGGACTCTAATGCGGGAGCCGTCCATCCAAAGCTAGCTTTTATGGTCTCATTTCAAAGCGAATTTAATGAAAAACAAAACAAATTTGATGCAAATTTAAACAAATAGAACCATATTCATTGAAGTTTGGATGATTTTACATCAAGCCGGATGATTTTCATCTAAACCGGACCACATTCATTACATTCTCGACATATTTCAACTAAAAGCCCTATTCTAACCTAGTCTAAATGATCGTCGACGCCCGTTTCCCAACACATGTCTTCCCTATGTCCGTCAGCAAGCTCACCGGATGGTTGTGAGCCCCGGGAAGCAAAGCTTCAGTGGGAGGTAAGGAATAGCCGCGGCTAATTGGCCGACGATTAACAGCCCGCCAAGCTTAGTTTCAACGGGAGGGGAAATGTAGTGACCTTCATGGGACTCGGCGTCCTCCCATGTTCTACTCTTCCTTGCTACCAGCAGTGCCCGTGGACGTGTCGACTTTGTCGTCATGGCGGTGGGGCATGGACGATGCGAAGCTAGCGACGTCGTCAGTGCCATCATAGAATTCTGTCATCGCCTCATCGATCTCCATGAAGGTAGCTTCTTTCCTAGCAGCTGCAGGACGCGGTCCCGCCATTGCTCGCGGCGAATGTCACGGGCGGCATGGTACGACGGGAGCAACGCCTCATACTCGTCCATGTCTATGTCCACCACGATGCCCATGCCAACGATTTGCACCTACGCGCGACGGTGTTTGTCGAGGAGGCGGAGGGTGTACCTCTGGTCGGCGGCGCCAGTCGAAACGCGACCTCCTGCTCTTTCACCACCATGTCGGTGTATTGTGCCCACGCGCTCGCCCACGGTGATGTTGTCGTGGACCGGTGAGGACGGTGGTGCTTCCTCGTCGTCGGCGTCCTCCACCATTGGCCCGCAGAGAGCTAGTCCATCTGTGGGCCTGCTAGCCGGAGCAGGTCCCTTCAGCAACTGCATATGTTTAATGGATGGAGGTGGACTCGTTTGAATTTAATGCATGGAGGCGGACGGACGAGCTTTGTTTGAATTTAATGCATGGAGGCGGACGAACGAGTGTCGTTTGAATGTGAAGAGCACGCGCATGCGCATCCCGCACGCGGATGAACGACTACCTCTAGTATATATAGATAGAAGAGATGGTCTTGGTCTTAGATAAAGAAGGCATGGATGGCATATGGTGAAGAGAACGAGGATGGCGTGGATCGCTGACGTGTCGCATTAATTTCAGACCCCCGCCGGTGGGCATCCCTAGTAGGTGACGCCTATCCGTTTCGTCCGCTTGTTTCAACGCATGCAGGGTCCAATAAGAGTTCACGTGTTGAATGCAACGCGGCGATGCTGTGATAAAAAAAATATGGGTGGGTCCTTCCAAAAGCCCAAATCCCAGACCTTTATCCCCAACCCAACCCTGCTCTACTCCGTCCCCCGATTTCCGCCGCCGCCGCCGCCACCCTTCCCGCACCGGCCGGCCCTCTCCCCGTTCGAGTTCCACCCCTCCCCTCCTCCCCCCCCGCACCGCACGAGCAGCCGTCGCCGACGCTCGTCGAGGGAACGCCGTGCCTGATCCGGCCTCCCCTGTTCCATATCGGCGACCGTCCTCTTCACCGCACGCAACCAACCCCCATCTCTCGGCGCGTCACAGGCGGGAGCTCGCTGCTCAAGCGGCAATTGACGGCGGCAAGCCGGGAGCCGCCGATATAGATCTTGACCCCAAGGAGTGCCAAGTGGCTGACGAGCTGCAGGGCGTACACCCGGACCCGGACCCGGACGGTGACGGCCATGCTCTCCCTTGGTGCCAGGCAGGTAGGTGCTTGTGTGCAACAGTTGCTGCTGTGAAGACCATAATCCTAATCAAAGTTTTTATCTCATGTTTTCTACTACGTACGTAGTTGTCTACTCTGAAATGTCAATGGCTGTTGAGTCTACCCGTGGCATTGCTGTGAGAGTTGAACTATTTTTGATACCTGACGGACACCGAGTGCTGATTGTGTAGAGAGAAAGATTGGAATTTCTTCACACCTTCCACAGTCTAGACAACTTGCCTATATGACTGACTAGATGTATAGTTAAATTGGATGGAAAGATTGCAGTTTGTGGTGGGCGGACTGATGTTTTGCAGGAAGATGGCTTTTTGTTGAATTTGTGTGACCCCTTTGATTTGATATTTTCTTGACGTTTGGGTTTCAGTTTGGTTTGGCGCTTTCGCTGGCGATCGATATAACCCTGTCGTTGTTGTGTGTGCATTCGTTGCAGGCTGGAGCTGAAACGGAAGCTGATTCCCGTGTGCCAAGTAGCAGACTAGTGGAGGAGTTACAGGGCATACACGACGACCACCGAGGTATGCTCTCCTTGCTTCCCCTTGGTGCCAGGTAGGTGCTAGTGTGCAACAATTGCTCTTGTGAAGAGAATAAGGCTTCCTCTTGGTTTGGGTTCCAAGTACACACATATACCTACTTTGCCGGCCATGGGTGCTTGCTGTGTGCCTGCTGCAAGCATTTGTTTCTGCTTCGTTTACTCGCCGGGGCTATCTGTCACGTGAGTTCTTGTAATATCTGTAGCAGGGGAATGGAAATTCCTTGTAGTTGTGTAGGCTGAAACGTCAACGGCTGCCGAGTCTACCCGTGGCACTATCTGTTTTTCATACCTGACGGACACCCAGCGAGTATATGTGTATCCCCAGGTTGGAATTTCACCCTGTCGACAGTCTAGACAACCAATGCCTTATACCTGACTTACTACATCGATCTCTTGTTGAATGCGTAGGAGAGAAAGAGTGCAATCTACGATACCTGATTTTTTTATGCACGAACGGATATCCTGGATGTGTATTGTGTTGGCAGTGATCTACTGGATGGGGACATGAATGACATGATGGACAGATTCATCGACCTACTTCATGAAACATAGCAATTCATCGACCTACTTCATGAAACATAGCAATTCATCGACCTACTTCATGCTGGGAATGACAGACTGTAAACTGTTAAAAATGAATATAGCAATTATATTAAAAAATAACATCACTTTAATATTCATTATTTTTTTGTAGATAAAGGGCAAGCATTCTGGGAGGTTCACCAATTTATATTTGGTAAAATTGTTGGAATAACACCATATTTATTCATATATGTTTGGATAACCGATCTTGTTAGTTCAGGAGAAGACGATCACTTGAAATAACAGTCTTGTGATGTACAAAAATACTCTATGAAATGTACATTTTTTGGGTAAGTGGCATAGTTAGTTTTGTGCACATATTGCATTTACACTGCATAAAATACAGATCAACTTGTATAAATTTTAAAATACATTGAAATTTAGGCTCAGCAGAAAGATTGATTTTTCAGGAAAAGAAAATTACTTTAAATAAGATTTTGTTGGAAGAAAAAAACATTTGTTTCCTTTCTACGGCTGGATGCATGTAGCGGACTTGTTTTCTACTCTTCCGTGGAATATACAGACAATTTTTGGATATTACTGGAAGGCTCGAAGCAAGAGAGAAAGCTAGAAGTATAGATACCTGTCCTCTGCGTCCTTCACCACAGCGGCGTCCAAAGCTACGTTGTTAGCCACCTAGCAGGAGGGCACGGTGCACCCATTTTAAATTCCGGCCGGCGGAATCAGCAGATCAACCAAGAAATATGGCACCAGCACAGAAAGAAAGAGTATACATGTTTCATCGGTCGGTTCTGTACCTGAATACTGGACGAGCCAGCTGAATAAAGTGGAGATTGGACGGGATGGTATTCCTCGTCCGCCAGATCAAACTCCTCCTGGACGCCGGGGCCTTCCGCCAGCATGAGCAGGGCCACTGCTGCTTCCTCTTCGGCGCTCTGCGTAGGACTCATTGGATTTTTACGATGGCCGGGAAGGTGGACGGCGGTGAAGCAGGGTTGCTTGGATTCATCTCTGCCGTGGTGTAGTGCGACGAGAGGAGAGAGACGGCAGGACAAAAATGTGTGAGAGGGATTATGGGAATCTGAATGGAACGATGGGGGAGTAGATTATTTATCGTGGTGTGTATACAACACTAGATAAGTAGATCAGGCTGTCATTATTAGAAAAGATTGGCAGCGTTTCACTAAATTTTTTGTGGTATTTCAAAAAAATTCAGGGATTTTGAAATCGTATCTAATAATGAATTAAGAGGTTCTAAATTACAATTAAAGTATAAGACTATGCCTTTTTTGCTTGTGCAAATAAAGGAAAAAAATATATGCCCAGTTGGTGTCGCCTAGCTAATTGCCTATGTATCCACTCTCTTAGCTGGAACAATCTTGCCTATGTTCACACTCAAGTCTATCCCCCAATGATTTATTTTGAGATAAATTGTTGCCTTTATAACCAAGCCTTATATTTCAAAGCTTCCCTACTTTTTTATAGAATTTGTATTTCCAGCATTCCAGTGCTCTTGAAACAATGGGCTGATTGTTTTGGGGGTTTTGCCCATTCTACATTTGCCCATAAATGTAACCTTTAAAAAGAAGCCGACCTACACAAGAACGTATGCCCAAGTTTTCTGAAAAATAGGCCTACTGGGAAATTTAAATTCCATTTGGAAAATAAATTAGGAGTTTTAAATTTCAAATGAGTTGACTAATGGTTGAAATTTTATTGGAGCTACTATAACATATCGTCTTGAGATCCATTTGAGAAAGGAAAACATTTGAAAATGACAAGCCGGTCGAAGTTTCGGCCGGTCGCCTCGCTCGCCAACATGCCTGCTTGCTCGTGCACGTGACCACGTCGTTCTTGCCCCACGCAAAATGCTTTCTCTATTGCCTTATCTCCTCGCAATGCAGCGCAGCCACTCATTGTCCAGCTCCGAACTCCCAGCAATGGTTAGCCCATCACGGCAATCTCCGCCAACGAGCGAATCCCGGATGTGTTGCTCGTGCGGATCCTGCCTACCCACGGCTGCAGCGCTCACTTGGCTCCTCCCTCTCCCATGGAAACAGCGGTACCGCGCGCGCTGCAATTGGGGCAGCAGAGGCCATGGGTAGTTTTTGTCAGGCAGTGTGGCTAGCACTGCTGCTGGGTGATCAAGACCATGCTACAAATGGTTAGTTTTTTTGCTGGAACCGGCTGGGAAAACGCTGCTACCGGCGGTGGAGATGGCGGTCTCTGGTGCTGCAAGCGATGAATTTTTTTGTCGGAACTGGCCGGCGAAAGAGTTGCATGCACACATGAGCAGTACTGCTAGAACTGGACGACGATACATGTCCTTTTGCTACAAGTTGTTCTATGTTTTGCTACAACCCGCAAAACATTTTCTGGATCCAGTTACATTCTTAGAACTAAAAGGAAGTCACAAAGTGATTAGCTACTAGCCAATGACTCACAAAGAAAAGAAGCATCGAACACAAAACTTCAAGAGAGTCATAGCTTAAACACTAACTCAAGAAAATTAACGTCGCCCACGCTAGGATGAAATAGTTCACACCAAATAGATAGTGCTTTTGTAGGTGTGTGTGGGTGGGTTGATGGGGGCAGAGAGTTGCTCAGTGACCAACACCAGCTTGGAAGATGCCAGTGACTCGGGTGAGGATGGGCAAAAGTTTCGCCTTTGGTTTATGATAATTTTTTTGGCCCTACCTAGATGGCCGAAATTTGGCTATTATACAATTTTCAGAAATATCTTAGAAGGAATAGGAAAACCAAAATTTAAATTTTGGAACAAAATAGGACAGAAAATTTCCCATTTTTTTAAATCAAGCGGAACAAAAGTTAACGTTCCTACGTAACCCACACAAATTAGTCCAAGACTTACAGTCCACAACCATCACACATTAGCTCAAAGTTTAGACAACCAAGTACAACCAACAATCTTTCAATTTGATTTTCTTGGCCGACAACGACATTACCTGGCCGAGGCGAGATATCCAAAATTTGGCCGAAATTTAATTTTCTTAACCGACATTTACGAGGGCAATGCGAGATGGGCTGACAGCGGTCTCTGGGCCTCATGCCATAGACGGTGCTCATTCTTGTGTCTAGGGCCCATTTATGGCGCTAGACCCAGTGCTTGCTTGCAGCCTCTTCGCCTACAAGTTTTTCAACAACTCGTCGCGAACCTTGACATGTTCCGAGCACATGGTGGAGCCGGATTGTGCTGGCTTGCCACAATTCCAGTTACGAGCATTGCACCGCCGCTCTGCTGGCATTATCAAGGGCTCAGCTTTAACATCTAGTTCTTTAACTTCTGCCTCCGGCCATTCTCCAACACTTTCCCCGTCTGGCTCTTCATCAGTACTGCCATATCAAAGCAGAAGTGCACACTCATTTATAGTCCCAAAGCACCACATGTTTGTAGTGCAAAGTAAATACATACAAAACATATAATCATAAGATGTTGCTAGCAAAATACGACCTAGACTATGAGCTTTAAATTTATTTGTTTCTCATAAAATACAAAAATGTCAGAATAAAATTATACTACTTCGACTTCAAATTTTTAAAATCGTATACCAATATTTTAAAAATTTATCATAAAATCTTGCCCGAAGAGAGAGAAAAAAATCCAACCATGCTGCACTCGATGGATACAATTATTGACCCATTTATACTTTGTCCTGTCCATATACGCTAGCAAAATAAAAAGTTCAATTATGCAATCGAGTCACCAATCGTTTAGGTAAAACAAGGAAAATAAATACTTCAAGTATGTAATGTAAAACTTACATATATTTCTTTCTTTTTGTGAATATATTTATGTCTTTCTCATCCTTTTATCTAAATCATTTCTTTCTTAATCGTCCCCGTGTGCTTTATTACGTGTTTAACCCTTTCACAAGAACTCCAACCGGTTAAGCTGACCCCTCGTGTGAATAACGGCCAAGCATTTTGGGGTGTTTCACAAATTTATAATTTGGTAGATTGTTGGATTAACAATATATTTATGCAGATATGTTTTGACCAATTTTGTTAGCTCAGAAGACGAGCTCTTGAATGTATATTTTTTTCTCGTAGTGGTATAGTTAGTTTTGTGCACATATTGCATTACACACTGTGTAAAATACAAATCAACAAGTATAAATGTAAAATACATTTTTAGCGGTAAATGTAAAATACATTTAAATTCTATTTTTTAAATGTAAAATACATTGAAATCAACGCCCAGCATCAGGATTGTTCTGTGGGAAAACAAATTCACTTTGAATTAGCGTTTATGGGAAGATAAAATTTGCTTCCTTTTGTATGGCTGGAAACATGAGGGGTCGGACTTGTTTCTACTCTGCCGTGGAATATAGTGAATTTTCTGGAAAATACTGGAAGGCTGGGAGCAAGAGACAAACACAATCGCACGTGATATTGTTGGACGAGCCAGCTGAAGAAACTGGAGATTGGACGGCAAGGTCTTCCTCGTCCGCCATATCAAACTCCTCTTCGAAGCCGACGGCTTCTGCCAGCATCAGCAGCGACGCTGCCGCTTCTTCTTCGGCGCTCTGCCAAGGAATTGCTGAGCCTGGTATTTCTACGGTGGCCGGGAAGGTGGACGGCCGAGAAGCAGGGTTGCTCGGGTTCATCTCTGCAGTGGTGTAGTTCGACGAGAGGAGAGAGACGGCAGGAGAAAAATGGGTGAGAAGGGTTATGGGAATCTGGAAAGAACAATGGGCCGGGCAGTATTTATTTATTGGAGCAACTCTAAAAAGTCATACTGAGATGTATTTGAGAAGCCACCATCTTGGAAATATTTCTCGCTACTCCTTTCCACTTGATGAAGGGTGCCGATTATCCGAGCCGAATACCAAGCAGACATCGAACTAAGGCCTAACATCTAAAATCGGAGGCTCAACAAAGCCATTGCCCGATCTGGGACACACACCAATCCGGCACACTGTCAAATGTCGCAACCACCGTCTTCCACCGATCCATCTTCAAAACAGGTACTAACACATCGACATTGTCAGGCCTGATCCATCACCTGCTCCGGCCACCGACCGAAGACCAGGATTTCACTTGGATCTGTCCGAAGAACATCCAATTGACAACATGTGCACCGACCAGGCTGCCTTCAAAGCCCTACACATGGCCGCCCATATCCGGCGACCATCCGCAGCAGCACTGCCACCATGGGCACCCTGGCACACCGGCCACTGGCTGTGTGTGCATCACTAGAGCCTGGGAGGAGGGCAGCCAACCCACCTCGCCAAACCGCGAGAGGCACCAAGAGGTCCACGAGCTCGTCACGGCCGTCTCTGATCCGAACCAAACCGGAGCCAAAGGCACCAGATCGCCGGCGTAGATCCACGTTGGACAGGGACAACACCACGCCATGCCGCCGCGGGAAGTCCGATCTTCAACTGCCACCACCTTCTAGGGCCGCCGTCCCGGGATCTAGGCTGGACGTCGCTGCCACCACCGGCCAGGTCCCTCCGCCGCTACACTGCCGGCCACCGAAGCCTTGGCCGCTGTGGGGTCAGCACCACTCGATCTTCCACGCCGCCATGCATCTCCGCCGCCTCCGCCCATCACCGCGCCGCCCCGCCGTGACCCAGATCCAAGAGATGCGACCCGACGCTATTGCGTGACCCGCCTCACCCGATCCTACCGCAGGAGTGAAAAGGGTCTCTGCCACCGCTGTTGGCCGCCCGGGGCTTCACCCGGCGGCTTCCTCGAGTGGCGACAGAGGGAAGTACGCGGATGGGAGATGCCCGACGGCTGCGCTGGAGATAGATAGATAGATAGATAGATAGAGAGAGAGAGAGAGAGAGAGAGAGAGAGAGAGAGAAAGGGAGGGAGGTGGGGTTGCACGGCCGTTAGTTAGATTACTTCTTTGTCGTCTACTAGCAAATGAAAAAGAGGGGGTGGGGCCAGGGGGACATGGCCATTAGTTACGCACCATCTTTGCCGTCTGCTAGCAGACGACAAAGATAAAAAAGCTGACGACATAGATTTTGCGGACGGCATCCATTTGACCTAGCCAGCTCCACGTCTAGTGGGGCCCAGCTGGTCTCTTTGTTGTCTGCCTTTGGCAAGGCCGTTTGTTAGCAGGTGCAACTGGAGCGGTTGAACAGGGCCACAAAAATTGGAGGGCCTCCCATTCTAGGTAATTAATGTGTTAAACAAACGAAATCACTAATTGAGGAGCGCTCCCCGCAACGATTAGTCAGGGAGCGCTCCCCGCGCACCAAGTGTCACGCGCGGAGCGCTCCTGAGACTTTTCCGATGCACTCCACGCGCGACACTTGGAGCGCGCACGGCTTCTCTCGTGATTTCCGGTTTCCGGTTTCCCTTTGTGGTTTTTCCTTTTTCACTTTAGTCCTTATACTTTTAATGTTTTGTAATACCTTTTGATCTGTTTTGAGATCTGTTTCTCTCTGGTGTGGGCGAACCCTCGTCGCAGACTGTTCTTTCTTTTCCGTAGTCTCCGCCCGTCGCTGCCGCTACTCTTGTCTCGTGGTTACAGCGACAACTGTTCCGGCCGCCGCGCTTGTTGCCTGCTCTTACGACGGTCCTTCTTTAGCATTGAGCGTGCTTCCCCCTTCGCGATATCGTCGTTCCCTACTGGTTGCCTTTGTGGGTTCCCTGTTTCCCTTTTTCGTTTCTCTTTTTGTTCCCATTATATTTCCGGGATATGGTGATTTATGGGGTAGTTAAGGGTGGGGACTACCAACACTATCAGATGTCAAGTTTCAACTGGGTTTTGTGGGATTAGTTCTTGATAACTATTGTGTTCCTTGCAGCTATGGCTTGTCCTTTTTGCCGTATGCCTGGTGGCCCGTGTTCTTCTGTTGATTCTTCCGTAGATGGGTTCAGTGTGGTCCTGGATCAGCGTTGTTGGAGGCGTGTTGTAAGAAAATCATTTTATAGTTGCTCAATTTTTTGCAAACACACTTATTTCTTTTGGTGATGCCCATGTTGTTTAGATTTTGATTATGATCCTTGTTTTGATTTGTTGTGCAGTATGTTCCATGCAGTGTTAGAGCTCATCTTGCTCGTTACATCGAGCAGTGTAGGGCTTTAGCTATAAGGAGGTTTTACGAAGATACTGATCTTGCGCTTCAGTGCAAGAGGGTTATTTGTATGGTGTTCTGTTTAGTCATGGTCGGGTGAGGAGCAAATTCCATGGTCCTTCCTGGGAACGATTGGTCAGTGATTATGGTGTTCGTCCGCGTGATATAATGACCATTAGGCTTGAACATTATGGAACTTGGATTGGTATTGATTTTTGTCGTGTTGGTCGTGGAGATGCGTTGTCTCCTTTACCGTCTGTTGGTAAGGTTTATGTTTAAGGAAGTTTTTATCTTGTTTTATTGTACATTTTGATTTTTCTGTTCCCTTGAGCCTGTGTAATTATATTTTGTAGCTCTACATGGTTTGAGCGACACCGAGAAGGAACTTGTTTGCAGTTGTTATTACACCCGTGGTGTTTTCCTTAATTATCAGCAGATGTATTTCATGAGGTGTTAACTATTTGATGATGAGTACATATCCTGCTGTCCTTTTGTTCACAGGATTGATTCAATGAATGTTAATGGTCATCATATGGTCAGATTTTTTTCCATTTTTTTTCTTTGTTTCTGTTTATTTATTTATTTTTATTACGTCTTCTACTTATAGTTTTGAATTTTTATTCTATTTCTGATAGCTTGATGTTTTCTATCAGGTTATTCCTGGTATTGTTGTGAGGAGTTTGAAGGAGTTTGTGACTTTTCCTAGAACTGGCGTTTTAACTCTTGAAGTTACTCTGGAATCTGGTGATGATGATATATATGTGAGCACTCCTTGCTCCTACTTCATTCGTTTGGGTAATAGAATGATGTTCAAACAGGAAGGTTTCGGTGATTTTCTCCAGGCATCGTGTATTGAAGTAAACAGCTTGGTGTTGATAACTTTCAAACAACGTGTTGGGAGGCTTGTTGTTATCTTCAATCTTCTGCCGCAGTGATGTTAGTTATAGCCTTTGAACATAATGGATTTTGATGTATAAGAGGCTTGGATGTGCATCTCTTTTAAAGATGTTTTTTTCGACGGATGTTATTTAATTGTGTTCACAGTTATAAGTACAGTAGAGGCACGTGTGTTGCTTACTCTTAGGCATGGTTGTGCATCTCAGTTATGTGAGAGGCACCTGGATTCAGCAAATGGAGGCACGTAATTGAAGTCAGAACAGGCACGGTTGTGTGGAGGCACGTAGAGTTACTGTGGGTTTCATGTGAGGCACGTGGTTTGAGCAAACAGAGACATGGAATTGCAGCCAGTACAAGCACGGTTGTTTGGAACACGGGTATACTAAGAGGAACGTGTGTGCAATACCAAAGTTGCACGGGAGATCACGCGTGCCGAACATGTAGAGATACTGTGGGTTTCATGCGAGAGGCACGTGTGTGTGTAGCATGTACAGTTAAAGTGGGTTTCATGTGAGGCATGTGG
>NC_057801.1:31957784-31959334 GCF_018294505.1 Triticum aestivum | reverse complement strand
ACGTGGTTGGAGCAAACAGAGGCATGGAATTGCAGTCAGTACAGGCACGGTTGTTTGGAACACGGGTATACTGAGAGGAATGTGTGTGCAATACCAAAGTTACACGGGAGATGACGCGTGCCGAACACGTAGAGATACTGTGGGTTTCATGCGTGAGACACGTGTGTGTGTAGCACGTAGAGTTACAGTGGGTTTCATGTGAGGAACGTGGATTGAGAAAATGGAGGCACGTAATTGAAGTCAGTACAGGCACAGTTGTGCGGAGGCACGGGCGATCACTTGCGTGGAGCACGTAGACTTACTGTGGGTTTCATGTGAGGCACGTCGATCGAGCAAACGGAGGCACCGAAGTGTAGTCAGTACAAGCACGGTTGTGTGGATCCACGGTTTTGAACCCTCTTGCTGCTGTCAAGTGTCTAGAGGCACAGATGTATGGCAGCAGATGCATCGATTCGAATATTTGGTTAGAGAGGCTCGGTTTTGGATGCACAAGTGTGAACTCTCTAGGGTCATGGGTGCGTGGCACCAGAGGCATGGGTTGAGTTGACACTTAGAGAGCCATGGTTGTACATGGGTCAGTTGCACATGGTAGTGTAGTTTTGTGGCAGCGTGGAGAACTGGTGTACGGAGAGGAACCTGTGAATGGATGGAGTGGTGTTTGATGTGAAATGGTTGTGTTGTGTGATTTTAATTTATTTTCAATGTGGTCAAAGTAACAAAGTTCTTGTCCCTTGCGTCTGTGTACCGATGTTCTTCTGCAATATTTATGAAATGTTCATGCCAATGTTGAATAAGCATTGTACTGAAAGTTTGCAACGATACCATCACATATTCTTGTAAATGCATGATGCATCTTGTAAAGGTTGAGTATGAAAATTATAATACAATGTCGTGCGACATATCTCTCCTTCTATAGTCAACGTTACAATATATGCTTGCTCAATACTGGGACATAAGTTACTAGTTACATTTAGACACGCACACAACCGTGTTCAAAGTTCAGACGTAAAATAGTAATACAATACAGACAACATCTTTGAGCAACAACAAACATATTTACAACATGGGTTCATTCAACCTAAATTATCATAATAGTTGTGCCACGCACCCGATCACTCGATCACGGGAGGTCAATCAATCATGGCACGATCCATTTTCTCGCAATTTACCAACCACTATTTCCCTTCCGGCGCTTCCAGCCACTGGAAGATCCCTCGTCTTTGTTCTTACATGGGCGGAGTCTTTCTTTCATTGGTTGTTGGTGGAGGTGACGTAGCCCGGTCTTGATGATTAGGATTCTACGGTACAACTCGTAGCTAACATACCCGTCCTTTCTTTCATTGGTTGTTGGTGGGGGCACGTTTTCGGTGAGCAATTTATCTGTTTCATCATCATGTTTGTTGTTTGTCCCTTTCCAATTTTTCTTCTGGTTTCCTCATTCGAGTTTGGTTTCTATTTCTAAGGAGGAACTAACCAACGGTTATCCTTTGGGGCTCCCCTAAGGATCAAGTTTTTTTGGCCTTAGAGCACATCAAATGATGCATCCAGGC
>NC_057801.1:31927500-31957521 GCF_018294505.1 Triticum aestivum | reverse complement strand
CTCCCTGGTTTTGGAGACAAAATTTGTTTCATTTTTGACAAAACACAGCCATGCTTATTGAAAAAAAGTGCTTCTTATCGGTGTACGGTGTTCATACCCCTAACTACGCACCGGCGAGATGCAGCTTCCGTGCCGGGAAGGACATGGCAGAAGGTAGATCTATCCCAAGATGCACAAGTCATGGTAAATAATACCGTAAAGAAGACCTCCGGGCAGAGAAGATCATCTCAAGATCAAGACCCAGGCTGCCCGGAAGCTACCTTTCCTGGCATGGTGTTTCTCCATGTCGTTGGCAAGCTCAGGGCCAGCAAGCCCAAGCTCCGTCCACCGCTTCGCCTGCACCTGCTTGTCAGGAGTCAGGCGACAGGTGGCGGGCGCATAGGCGGTTAGGTAGAGGTTGTTGGGGCACGTGTCAATCCACCGTCTGGAAGAACAACTTTATTGACATTCGTCCACACGCGTGTCACAGTAACAAAAGGTAGCCACCATTATGTTTCTCGTGGAAACACAAATTTGCTTCTGCGAGAAGCACAACTAGTGTCTCTGCAAGAAGCACATATTTACTTCCACGAGAAGCACAACCAATGGTTCCGTCAGAAGCACAGTTTGTGCTTCCATGAGAAGCACAATTGTGCTACAACTGTGCTTCTTGAAAGGGAAAAACACAACCTATGCTTGTATGAGAAACATAGTGATTCCGCGAGAAGCACAACATGTCTTTCCCTAAAAAAACACAACATGTGCTTTCAGAAAAAACTGAAAACCACAACCGTGCTTTCGGGCTCCCTTCTTTTCTTTTGGTTTTCTTGGTATTCTTTTTTTACACGGTTTTTGTTTTTGGAACTTTTTGGTATTCGTTTCTTCCTATTTTGAGATTTTCTTTTCTGGTTTATGGGATTTTCGCGAAAAAAAGTTCATTGAAACATATTAACATGAGATTTAGTTTCGACCATGCAGACGCGAAATATGCAATGCTGAAAATGATTTGGTATAAACACATGGTTCCAAAGATAAAACGTTTTGAATAAACGAATCTGCCAAAAAAAAGGGAAAACTCTCAGGTTGTGACAAGTGGCACATGCAATGCATCCACTTGTCAGCACCTTAAGAGATGGGGAATGACCTTTGAAAAGGTTGACCCTTATCGAGTGATTTCGTATTTTCTAATGATATTAAAAACATACTTTTTTCACAGATATTACAAGCAATTGTATTAAAATCTAATGTTATTGGGCCACATTGGGACGACCCATATAGGGGCAGTATAAGGCCCGGTCCTAGGGGTGTGCAACCTGTGCCCCCGCACAGGGCCCCCAACTTTTAGGGCCTCAAAATTTGTATGCGTTAGTATTAGTTTCATTAGCGATAGGATGATGGGCCTCATGTTCTGTCGTCGCTCTGGCCTGCTGTCCCGATCGCGACCCTCTTCTCTCCGCTTCTCACGCCTCTCATCTCATCAGCTGCATCCTAGCGATCAATCGACATCGACGGATCAAGATTCACTCAGGAAAAAAAATAGCGATCGAAGCGTCTCTTCTCTCCCTTCGTTTCTTCGTGCAGGTCGAGCACACGACATGGCCTGCCGCACACTGTGCGGACGTGGCCAATTGTGCGAGTTAGAGAGATCTTATAGCTATGATGATCGGCAGCGACAATTTGCTGTAGAGGTACATCAAGTGTACATACCTGGAACACCACGCCGCACGCGTTCCCGTACGACCCATGGGTGCGAAGGTTGGTGACGAAGTTGAGCGACCTGATGACGACGTTGCCATTGAAGTGGCTGTAGTGGCCTTCCACACTCGTCAGGTATTCGTCCCGCTGCAGAAGAAACTGCATGCACACGCGAAACAAGTGGCTTGTGAACACATCCACAACATGCACACACGGAGACTAATGATTAGTTAGGCAACTAATACAATGGCGGTGGACTACCCGTTGTTAGTTAGAGTAATTGGCACCGTGGTCATGCCGCCTTTCCATCCCCTGAGTGAGCCGTCCCCTGGATATATCGTCCCCAGAGCTCGGTCTCCTCCCGATCTTTCCGCATGTACGTTACGCGAATGGCGTGAACGGCGCGGCAGTGGCGGACGGCGACCTGGACAATGCGTGTCACCTCGCCCACCATGCATATCCTTTCTGGCGTTGCCGCCGCCGCCGCCGCAAGGGCCCATCCTCACAACCTCTCCGGCCTGCATCTCATCTCACACCAGAAACATGCAATCATCAATCAACCAACATAGCTAGCTAGCGAGACAGATCGAATCGGAGATCTTTTGCCACTGCGGACGGATTTGTCCACCTCGCGCAACTTGCCAGGCCTCCCTCAATCCACCTTCTTGTCCAACTCTCTTCTGGCTCCGCGGGCTCCTGCTCCTGTGACCTATCCTGCCATTCGCCACAACCGCGATCCACCTCTGCGGCCATCGCCTTCTCCAACTATTGCTCCGTCGCCGTCGCCCAGCCCCAAGCGCCCAAAGTCCTAAGTCGCACGCGCACCCCGCACGCGGATGAACGACCCCCTCTAGTATATATAGATAGAAGAGATAGTCTTGCTCTTAGATAAAGAAGGCATGGATGGCATGGAGAAGAGAACGAGGATGGCGTGGAACGCTGATGTGGCGCATTAATTCCAGACCCCTGCTGGACAGCCGCCGGTGGGCATCCCTAGTAGGTGACGCCTATCCGTTTCGTCCGCTTGTTTCCAGCTAACACTGCGTTCGGATGTCTCCATTGGAGCCTAGGAAATGGATTTGGTATTGAACTAGCAGCAATACAGCCGTTTGGATGGACAACGAATTCGTATTGGAAACAAAAGCCAATTCCAAACAGTTTTGCCTCCGACGAAAAGCTTCCTCCCACGTTTCGGAGGGGTACCGCTCCGATTTGGGCTGAAATCGCGAGCACCCGCAAAACGTACCCCTTCATCCCCCGCGACCACGAAAAATAAGAAAACAGAGCAGGGAGGTCGGCCACGACCTAGGAGCTCGGCGGTGGCGACCACCACGAGCACCAGCGGCTACGCAGGTGCTGTTCTTCCCCGTTCTCTCTCCCTCTTTCCCATCCCAGTACCTCATCCTATCCCTGTACCGCGCCGCATCCCATCCCCATACCGCGTCCGCTACCAACGCCGGTCGGCGACCAAGATGGAGGTCTGCGGCGGCCCGAGACATCTAGCCCGCGCCCCCTCTGGATCCGCCATGCCCCCCTCTGGCTCAGCCGCGCCCTGACCCGCTGGATCCACCCTTCCCCCTATGCCATGCCCCTCCATCCTCCTGTACACCCCCTCTTTCTGCACCATGGCCGACGGAGCTGCAGCTCCTCTGCTCCTCTACACCATGTCCGCCCGACCGCTCCCTGTATGAATTCTTCTACTCTTCCGGCATGGCCATAGCCTACCTCCTCTTCTCCTCCTCCCTCTATATCCCTCTCTAATTAGCTAATTTACAATGTTTATATCAGATGTTAGTAACAAAGTTCAGTCATTAATTTTTTTTTGCTGAGTTATCTGATTTCATAATCAAGAGAATGTAGACAAGTGTTCAGTATGGGTATTAAGTTCCCTACCATGGCTCCTAAAGTTTAGATCACACTGGACTACAGAATTTTCTCATCTTAATTTTGTTATGGAGCTGCAGCTCCTCTTCTATAGTGTGACCACACCTGACAACTCCTCTTGTTATGCAGATTACTGAAGTTTCGTTGATCCATAAGCCGATTGAAGGGACTAGCAGGTAGTGCTTGGCGGCACGCCGCGCTTCGTTGATTCGTTTGAAATTTGCTTTCATGGAGTTCTTCAAAAATGTTGTATGTTTTGCATGCGTGTATCTTTATACTGAGGGAATGAAGCATGTATGTTGCTCTGTTCGACAGCAAACTGAACATGTATGGTAGCATGTGTGCTGCTCCTTTCGACAGCAGAAAGTTCGCTTCTGCTTTGTTAGACAGCATAAAATTCTATGTTGTTTTCATCATTTTGATCTAATTCAGTTCACCAAAACTGAAAGTGTGTGTTGTTTTTGTCATTTTGATCTAGACCTTTATAAACAAAATTACACTAGGAAGTAAGAATAAACCTGAATGGTGATCTAGGCAAAATTCAGTTCCGATATGTTATGCCTTTCTAAACAAAATTCAAAGATACAAATATTCTGATCCTGTCGGTAGAATATTCTGATCCGGTGGGCATCCCTAGTAGGTGACGCCTATCCGTTTCGTCCGCTTGTTTCCAGCTAAGGGAATTACTACGTGTTCATGGTGGCACACGCTTCTAACAACTTAAGAACCAATGATGTATCAACTTCCTTTCCTCTGTTTCTACAAAACCTTCCAAGTCAGTTATCTATTTATTCTGGTTTCTCGGAGGATGATGTAAAACAAAGATTGTTCTGGATTTTTTTTCATTTATTATGTATATATGTTTCTAATAATGTTCAAGCCTTCTTTGATGTTGATGTTGATGTTGATGGGCATCAGCAGTCTCTTTTTCTCTTATATGCTTGCTGGCGTTTACATGGGGGCATTGATTGATCTGCTAACATACACATGGACGATGATCCTCAACAAGTCCTCCCTTTAGATCATCATAAACCTTGATAGATAGACAGATTGATACATTTGGTCCGATCGCATCTTTCAATGACATACCATACCAACTTGGCATGGCGCACAACAATTCTCATCGACCTTTTACATACATACATTTTTTTCGGCCAAAAAAGAGCATATACCAGCTAAATCACAAAGAAAAACTAGTTTGCCATCACACAGGCAATGGCAAGTACCAGTATTGCCTTGCACAACAATTTCTTGGAGATTTCATTTCAAACTCCATGGATGGCGTGGTTGAGTTGTCCGCGGCCACAGAGAGCACACAGCCGATCGCCGCCAGCAGCATCCCTGCAACAAATCGAGCTGGATCCATATCGGCCGCTAGCTCTTGAAGTTTGATGAACTTGTGGCCTAAATTAATGGAAGCGTTTGTTGGTGTGCCTATATTGATCACATGCAGTCGATTTGTGCGTACGTCGCTGGAGGATTCAACAAGACCACCCTCATTGGTTCAATGAAGCATGTAGCGTGCAAAAGTGCCTGGCCATGCAGCCGAGCCATGGCTTGCATGGCAATCAAGAGATATATGTATACTCCCTCTGTTCCTAAATGTAAGTCATTTTAGAGATTTCACTACAAACTACATACAGATGTATATAGACATATTTTAGAGTATAGATTCACTTATTTTGCTTCGTATGTAGTTCATAGTGGAAGCTCTAAAAAGACTTACATTTAGGAACGGAGGCAGTAGTATGCATGTAAGCGCAGACCCCTCCCTTGAGTCGTACGATGTGTGTTCATGTCCTGCATCTGGTCCTCAACGTCTGCGGTGCACATCGGCATGTGATGATTAGGTCGGGAGGAAATCTTGAGTTGTCAGTAAGGTACATCGATAGATACTTTCAACCTGTACCTGTCCCATTTTATGCATGATCGTGAAGATATGAATTTTTTGTTTGATTATGCGAAGTAATTATTTTTTGAATTGATTGGATTGCTTACCACATATGTCACGTGGTATTATGCAAAGTAGTTTGATGTTGCATTGGTGATGGTGGATTATTCTGCGGATGTTAAACCATGCCAATCTATCTATACCTATAACTAATAATAAAGGGGCTATTGCTTCTCGCATTACGTCACTAATATTGCCCACAAATTTGCAAAATATTATCCACCAATGCCACATATAAGTGACAAAATACGTTTTGCAGATAATCCCCTGATGTTTAAAAACCGTTTGCAATATATAAAATGTTTGTAAATATTGAAAAAATGTTCACAATTTTTTATTTTTTCTGAAATTTGTAAAAATATTCAGGTATGTAGTTAAACAGTAATGCTTCCGAGTCTCTGTGACTATATACCCGCGTGAATTTTTAAGAATTAACTGCCGAGGTGGATCTGAATATTATAGTTTGTTTTTAGAAAATGTTTCTTGACATTCAGAATAATTCTTTGGATTACCAAGTTTTCTAACAACCACTATACTCTTTTGGAAAATGTGAACATCACTTCAATTTGTGAATAACTTAAAAAAAATTCATTCATTTGTGAACAAATTTTCAAAATCATGCGATGAGATGTGAACAAAATGTGGTCATTGGCATTGAAGATAATGCTTTTTTTTCCCTCATGTTGCAATGCATGGGCCCTTTTGCTAGTCCTATTTTATGCATTTTGCCCAAACGTGTACGAGGGCAAGTTTTTGGTGAGCAATTTATCGGTTTCATCATACCTTTTCATGTTTGTTGTTTGTCCCATTCCACTTTTTTCTGGTTTACTCTTTCGAGTTTGGTTTATATTTCTAGGGAGCAACTAACAAATGATTATTCTTTGGGGCTCCCGCAAAGATCATATTTTTTTTTGCCTCGGAGCACATCAAGTAGTACGTCCAGCCGCCGTCACGTATCACATGCTGGGCGCTCGCTTTAGGCCCTTTTTTTACGCATTTTCTGATTCTTGATTGATTTTTTTTGGCTTTTCGGTTTTCCATAATTTTCATGGATTTTGGAGAATTGTTTTTCATTTTTTTTGCGAAACACAGCCAGGCTTCTTGAGAAAAAAAGTGCTCCTATGAAAAACATAATTGTGTTTCTCGTGGAAGTGTAGGTTTCCTTCTGCGAGAAGCATAACCTGTGCCTCTTGAGAGGGAAAAGCATAATCTGTGATTGTGCAAGAAACATAGTGCTTCCGCCAGAAGTACAACATATGTTTCCCCGAAAAAAATAGAAAACCACAACATATGCTTCTGAAAAAAATGTAAAAACCACAACCATGCTTCCGGCCTCCCTTTTTTGCTTTGGTTTTTTCGGTATTCTTTTTTTCAGGTTCCGGTTTTTTCGGTTTTTGTTTTCAACTTCTTGTTATTCATTTCTTCCTAATTTCAGTTTTTTTATTCAGGTTTCTGAGTTTTTCGTGAAAAAAAGTTCAATGAAAGCTATTAACATAGGATTTAGTTTTAACCACCTCGACGTGAAAATATGCAACTCTGAAAATGATTTTGTATAAAAGCACGTTTGAAAAGATAAAAGATTTTGATTAAACAAATCTACCAAAAAAAGGAAAACTCTCAGGTTGTGACAAGTGGTGCACATGCACTACCTCCACTTGTCAGCACCTAAAAAAGTGGGGAATGACCCTTGAAAAGGGTAACCCTTAACTAGTGATTTCGTTTTTTCTAACTATATTAAAAATATATTTTTCCAAGATATTATAAGCGACTATAAAAAATTCTAATGTTACTTCGGCCACATGGGGAGTGTCCATATAGGGGAAGGTGCGTGGAGGTTTTCCCCGCTGTTTATTGCAACATCACTTATTTGATTACTTTTTTGAATCTTGCAACCTCACTTATTTGAAGCACACAATGGTCAAGCAAACGCATAGAGTGCTCGCTCCCTGGGCTGGCCCAGTTAGGTGCATCCTGGAGCGCTTCGTCAACTGTTAAAAATATTGTTATTGAGCCACTTTTGGGCGGCCCATATAGGGAGGAGGTGTTTCTCTACCTATTTTTCCAATTATTTAGCCCTTTGCACCTAAAAATCACCTAAAACGATAACGCGGAGCGGGGGATCGAACCCTCCACATGGAGCTAGTATATTGTATACTCTTGTCGTTGACCAGGCGAGCTAACAAGCTCCTTCGGTCATATGTAAAACGGGTACTTTAAAAGATCATCTACTACATATCTAACACCCCCACCTAGAAACTTTAAACATTGGATATGTTAAAAAAATTAAAAATTCAAAAATTGTTCGCGTTTGCTGAAAATGTTAGAAGGAAAACTAGAAAACTTGAACCAAGTTTTGATAAAATGAACATTTTTTAAAATCCCGCACATTTTTTGAATTAGAGAACAAAATTTTAAAGTCGAGAACAAATTTGAACATGAAGATTTTTTAAAGCATGCGCATTTTTTAATATTGAGAGCAAATTTTGAAACGGAGAACAAATTTGGAAGCACGGAATTTTTTAAAGGATGAACATTTTTTTGAATCTTGAGAACAAATTTTGAAATGTAGAGCAAATTTGGAAGCGCGAACAATTTCTTAAAGCACAAATATTTTTTGAATATTTAGAACAAATTTTGTAACGGAGAACAAATTTGAAAGTGCAAACATTTTTTTGAAAACATGAACAAAAAGACTAAAGTCTTGTACCTTATTTTAATTTTGGAAGTTTTGAACTTTTTTGTGTAACGAGGACAATTTTAGAATTTCGAGAACATTTTTTAGAAAACCGAACATTTTATGAAAAGGCAAACAAAATTTGAATATTTTGAAAAAAAATAAAAGAAAAAGAAATTAGAATAAGAAACCAAAGAAAGAAAACAAACAGTAAAAACAAAAAAAGAAAAAAAGAAACATAAAGGAATTTGAAAATCTGAAGAACAAAAAGGAAATAGAAAGAGAAGAAAAAAGAATTGAAAAATGAAATAAAGAAACAGAAAAACAAAGAAAGAAGAAAAAAAGACAGAAAAGGAAAAAAAACCCAGTGAAAAACAGGTTCAAGAACTTTCTGGAAGGTTCCCAAAACCGGTCAGGAACCTTCCAGAGAGTACCCAAAACCGGATACAGCAGCGCGTGTACTATCTCGTGGTTGGGCCGGGTCCATCTTGATCGCTAGGTCGCTCGCCTCTGTGCATTAGCTCGACATTCTGCCGCAATGAGCGTCCGTTAGGATATTCCTTGCACGCTGGCGAACGAACCAGTGCGACCCTCCTTTCCCCAGCGATCCACTTTGAACCGGCCTATTTGCGAAGTTGGACGTGCCCTGTTTTTTCTTTCTTTTGTATTTGTATTTTTTTCTTTTTTGTTTTATTCATCTTTCAAATACTTGGGGATTACAAAAAGGTTTCAAAATTCCAAAATCTATGAATTTTGAAAAACACGTTAAATAAATCATAAAATGCTCACGGATCAAAAAAGATGTGTTACCATTTTTAACGGTTTGACACAAATGATCACAGTCTGATAAAAAATATTCGCATGTTCTGAAAATGTTCATGATTTTTAATAACATGTTCAAAAAATTATGCCGATCAATTACTTTTCGAATTCAAAAAATTGTATCACCGTCCGTTTTGTCCGACCCTTTGTTAGACCATCCGTCCGCTGCCTTAGTAGTAATGGCAACCAGGATGTCGACCGCAGCGAGGGCTTTGACTGTGTCTACAGTCACCTGGGGTAGAGCAGGAGAGTATGTCGCCGCCAATGTCGTAGTCTCGTCAACCGTCGGCGACGGAGGTGGTTGGCGTGGTGGAGGTGGGGCCACGCCCCCCCCCCTTTCTCCCGCCACGGAAGCGATGTACACTCCGGAACCGGTTGTTGGGGCCGGCGACCCACTCCACAAAATTCTCGGGCGGTCCCTGGAACCCTCGTCCCGGTCCGCCGCCATGATGGCCGTTGTAATCATGGCCGCCACTCGAAGATGGCGACCTCCGGTGCTGTCCCTCGCCATATGCGTCGTAACCATCATCGCCCCACTGCCCGTATCGATTGTATCGGTAGCCATCCCTGCCATTGCCGGCATGTCCGTTCCAACCCTGACCGACCAAGCGACCGCGTCCAACGGCCTGAGCCTTTGTCGCCGGCTACGTGGCTGAATCGTCGTTTTTCCGCACCATGGCTCGACCAACACCTCTCCCCTGGTCCAACGGCACACCTGCCCGCAACAGCTGCTGTTGTCGCTGTACGCCCCCGCACTGGGCTGGCCCCTCCTCGTCGCGATGTTACTGCACCTACGGTTGCGCCCCTTGCGGCAGCGGCACAACCAACTGAGCTGGCGGCTTCCCAATGCCCCTGCCCGCCATTGCAGAGACGGAGCGCCTGAGCTCGTTCTCGAGGTACGGCCCGACCCCATCGATGGGAAACTAGGCGTAGGTACCCGTCGAATCGTAGGATCAGCAAGACGCGAAAAACCCAATTCTCGATGCCTATCGATCTCACGGGTATCGATCGACAGCGAAACCGTACATACGTCGGTGTGGCTGTTCTATGGGCCGAATACCCATTAGATCGGACGTCCACAACCGCTGCCGGATCTCCATGCTGGGCCACATACCCAGGAACCACAGACTCCATGCAGGCCCGCGCAACCTCTGGCCCATCTTGGCCTAGAAGCAAATTCAAACGGGCAGCTCTCGCCTGCCGGATCGCGATCGACCCTGCGATCGCCGGCGCAGGCGGCTGCACCACGGCCCGTCCCTTTCTGTTGCTCTTTCTAGTGACCAAAGTCAAACCCCCGACAAGTAATCTGAAAGAGTAGTTGGTGGAAGACTTACCTTGGGGATTGGGCCTTTCCATGGCCGAACCGCGGACACCGCTGTCCGCCGATGAACAATTTGGTGAACCACGCCCACCTTGTCCTCAGGTTGCAGCCCCCGCCTTGCTGGATCATCGCTTGGAACCACCTCGTCGACAATTGCGACGACCTCCTCTTCAGAATAGCCGGGGTTGAACGCCTCGTAGATCACATCGACTGATCCGCGAGCGCCGCCCGCCTGGATCTCCGCTGGTGTCGCCCCTCGCGTTGCCGCCCCTCTCATTCTCTCTCTTTCAGTCTTTTAAAATGGGAGAGATTTTTATTTCCCGGCCTCTGCACCAATTAGGGATGCATACGAGCATTTTAGTATGAGTACCAACATGAACATGGTACTCAATTTTTTTAAATGAGTATCAAGATGTGTGGTTCCATCACACATCGAGCTTGATCCTCAATAAACGGGGGAAAACACCTGTGCTTCACCTGTCAATTTTAGGAAGATGTCTTCGGCAAGGCGTCCGGGCTCTGCACGAACATCGCCAAGTGCTCGGCCTCCCCCATTCGCTGCGACGAGGGGCACGTTGCCACGATCACGTCTGAGATGGCCTGCCCGATCTCTTACTTCCTGGTGAAGTACCTCGGCCTCCCGCTTTCCCTCCGTAAGCCCTCGACTGTCGACCTTTTACCCCTCGTTGACAAGCTCGAGAGGAAGCTCTCTACCTGGCTGGGATCCATGCTCTCCTTGGGGGATCGCCTCGCGCTCTGTCGGCACGTCCTCTGCGCCATGCCCATCCACATCCTCGTCGCCATTGCTGTCAACAAGTCCATCCTTGCTCGGGTCAACCGGAACATCCGGAGCTTCCTTTGGGTTGGCCGCAAGGACGCGCGCGGAGGGCAATGCCGAGTGAACTGGGCTCGGGTGTGTCGCCCGACCTTCCTCGGCGGCTTGGGGATACGCGACCTCCAGCGCGCCGGCGTCGCCTTGCGCACCCGATGGCTCTGGCTCCAGCGTACTGATGCTTCGCGCCCCTGGAGTCATCTGCGCCTCCCCCATGACCCTGCGGCCTCGCAGATTTTCAGGGCCTCCACCTCTTGGGAGGTGCGTGATGGTCGCACCTGCAGGTTCTGGACTGACCCCTGGATCGATGGCAAGGCCATCCCCGAGCTTGCCCCACTTGTGTTCTCCCTGGTCTCCAGACGGCATCGTCGTGATCGCACGGTGGCCGAGGGGCTTCCTGTGCGCGCCTGGGTGCGCGACATTGCCGGCGCGCTCGGCCGGGCAGCCCTGATCCAGTATATCGAACTCTGGCGCATGCTTCAAAACGCTACCCTCTCGGCTGGGCCTGATGTGCTGCGATGGAAGTGGACGGAGTCCGGCGTCTATTCCGCCAAATCCTGCTACCTCGCGCTCTTTCACGGATCCACGACCGACGCGCCATGGAAGCTCACCTGGAAGACTTGGGCCCCCTTACGCATCAAGATCTTCATCTGGCTTGCCCTGCAAGACCGATGTTGGACGGCCGACCGCCTTGCCCGGCGAGGGCTGCCTCACAATGACAGTTGCGTGCTGTGCGACCAGACCACTGAGGACATGCACCACCTGTTCACCTCCTGCCCCTTCTCCCGCCAAATTTGGCATGAGGTCCTTTCTTGGTGCCGATCGACTGCCACGATCCCCAACCCCGACACAACGTTCGCGGACTGGTGGATGGATGCTTGCACTTCATCACCCTCGGCTCTGCGGAAGGGACTCTGCTCCATCATCGCCCTCACCGCTTGGGCCATCTGGAGACACCGGAATGGATGCGTGTTCGATCAGCGGCAACCCTCGATCGCAACTCTGCTGCAATCCATCCAAGAAGACGCTGGCCTGTGGGCTAGTGCCGGCGCCAACGGCTTGGCGAAGCTGATTCCTGAGATTTAGGCTTAGCTTTTTTGTAATGAGGGGTGAGCAGCCCCTCTACTAGCTGCTCCGTGCCGATCTGTGTACGCGTGGCCAATGTCGGCATGTCTCTCTGTACTTTCAACCCCCTCCTATCAATGCAATGATACGCAATCTTTGCGTATTCGCGAAAAAAAAGGAATTGAACTCGAGTCGTCAGGTTGCACAACCGCATACCCAACCACTAAGGCAAGGCTCGTTTGTTTATATAGTCTCCACATTCGGTTGATTCATTCATACGTCGCAAGGCCACCCTGATTGATTGGTGAATGGAGCAGCTAGCGTGCAAATGTGCCTGCCCGTGCAGCCGTGCCATGGCTTGAGGTCCAATCCACAGATATATGTATGTACGCGCAGACACATTCCTTCAATCATACTACGAGTGATCGTGTGCTGCACCTGATCCTTGACGTCTACACCGCGGCGGTATCTGATGATTAGGTCGTGAAGAAACATTGAGTTGTCAGTAAGGTACATCTATGCATGGTCGTCAAGAAATTAAATATTCGTCGGTTTATTCGTGGTAAGTAGCATGACGCGCGTTACGTCTGGTGGACCGTAATAGATGCCAAACCAGGCAACGTTCAAGAATTTGTAAAATATCCGTAAATTCAGAAAATAGGCACAGACTTAAAGAGACATTCTCAAGATTTAAAATATACATGTATTACTACAAATGGTCTCGGTTTTTATTTTTAAATCTTGGATACTAAAAAATGTTCGTGATTTTATTTCAAAAATCAAAGAACTTTAAAATGTAAAAAGGAACTAAAAAACTATGTGCATATTTTTTTTTAAAGTAAAAAAGAATTTGAAACAACCGATGGAAGGCACCGCTCGCTTGATTGTATGGTACCTAATGTTAAGAATAATCATAATTAGTGTTTGCCAATTATTTCGCTTTAGAGTCAGCTTTGGAGATCACACAGCAAGCTACGAGCCATACGGAAAAAGGACGGTGTGCCATTCGCGCTCCACGCCGGCACCGGTGGCAAGATCATCGGCTTCCACACATGATCCGGTGAATTCCTCGACTCAATTGGCACCTATGTTAGACAATTATTAAACACGCGCATGTGCATGCCAGATCTATGTTCTGCATACATGAGATGAGCATACTAGCTAGATGCTGATTTTGAATTCTGTAGTGCGTCTATTTTGTTGATGCCGGTTGATGGACAAACAGACTGAGCTCCATGGAGGTGTGAAAGCAAACTTATTTGAATATCAGGGAGGGACTCAACGATAATAAAATCACTTTGCCCAATGTCTCCTATTCTTCGAATACGACTGTTCCGATCAATTTGAGGTTCTCCTGGAACGGTTCGATCATTTTGAGATTCTCTGAATACTTTGATTTGTGCTTCATCTATAAAGTAGAGCGTGAGCCTATTTCAAAACTAGTAGGCAGTTAGCGTGATCGGTTAGTTATAAGAACCGATTTTTTTCTTTTTCATTTTTTTGCATATGAATAAGAACTGATACTTTCAAAATTATACTCTTCGAAGATGCGGGTTGAAATAAAATTAAAAGAAAATAGGTTAAAAATGACCTGGCCGGAGGTATACAATTCCATATTCAAAATTTACTTCTTTTAAACCATCAAAGACAAGCGGTCACTTTGTTTTTCCAGACCACTTCTGCTAAAATCCCTTCCTCTTAAAATAGTTGTAGTAAAACTATACATGTTCTGAAGGAATACACAATTTCCGTTTTCTACATGGATGACATAATTTTATTTCTCTGTGCTTGTATGCTAGCGGTTTACCATAAATTTCCGTTTTCTACATGGATGACATAATCCCTTCCTCTGTGCTTGTATGCTAGCGGTTTACCATAAATTGCAACAGAATGACATAATCAACTTACGGAATCCATCATATAAGTGCATTTGTAGGATACACAATTGATAGAATTAATTGGATGTTATGTACACCATATGAATTACACAGTGAGTATGAACAAATTGGATTGTAAAATTAGATCAGTGCTACAAGCAGCACACCCACATTAAACACCGTAACTTGCACTTTATGCAACCAATTATTACAAATCCATCACTTTCCCTGATAAATTAATTGGTCGGCAGATATTGCTCGCTAGAATTGCAATTTGCTAACAAAGGATTGCCCGAAGGTCCACCCCTTTGGCACAACGTCGTTAAACACAATAGTGTGTCCATCAGTGTTTGTTAGTCTGAAAGAGAGCATCTTTCCAGTCAGGTTCACCAACGAGTGCCAGTTAGCGCCCCAATTGCGTGCCATAGGCATCCAGTCATCAGAATCAGAGCTCTTGACATCCATGGACTTGATCGATCCTGCTGCAGCAACATTGCTCACAAGCACAAGATTGAAGTAATCGTGACCATTGATTTTGAACCTCACACCACCCCGCTTCACGCACGGAACTCTGCATGTGTATGGCAGTGACATAGAAAACTATAGGTTAAATGGCTCTAGTGACTGTGGACTAATTTCTGAACAAGTAAGAAGCGCATATATACCTTTGGTACATGACGGGGATGATGCCACCTTTATAAACACCGATCTTCTCCCAGGCTGGTTGGGCCATATCAAAGTGCGGCCTTGGCGTGTTGCACCAGCCGCCATCATCATTGGGGAGGGCGTTGTTGGGCGGACAGAAGTTTGTGGCAGTGACGGTGACCGTAACGCCGGGCTTGCAAAACAACGGGTCTGCACGCTTGCGGTCGCATGCAATCTTGTAACACTGCCCGCACGCGGCGCCATCATTAAACAACACGGTGCTCAAAGCGGCCGTGCGTGTCCCGTATCCTTCGGAGAAGAGGTTGCCATACCCGCACGCACCACCTGCAATATATAAGATACATCGCAAATGTTAATAGACAAAAGAACAAGATGAAGAGGGCAGCCACACACAAAATAGATGTAGTTGTGTGACTTGAATAATTACCCATTGTGTCGGAGGCGTCAGCGCCACCGTAGAATGTCGCATGCGCCTTCTTCCAGATGAACGGTTCTGGGGATGGCACAGTTGCGGTGTCCGCAGCCACAGACAGCAGCACACTGCCAACCGCCAGCAGCATTACGGCGACAACTCGAGCTGGAGCCATATGTATGGCTGTGTGCCCTCGAAACTTTACAGCTTATGATCTGTACCTGATCCGAAAAACTGGAGTGCGCAAGCTGATGAGTACGGTCTATATTAATTTGTGGCTGATGGTTGTGTGGTGATGTGATGCTCATATTCTCACGATCGTTTGTTTATATAGTCTTCACATGCGGTTGATTCATTCGCACGTCGCAAGGCCACCCTGATTGATTGGTGAATGGAGCAGCTAGCGTGCAAATGTGCCTGGCCGTGCAGCCGTGCCATGGCTTGAGGGCCAATCCACAGATATATGTACGTACGCGCAGACACATTCCTTGAATCATACTACGAGTGATCGTATGCTGCACCTGATCCTTAACGTCGGCGCTGCGGCGGTATCTAATGATTAGGTCGTGAAGAAACCTTGAGTTGTCAGTAAGGTACATCCATATGCATAGATCCTTTGAATCCGTACATTTTTAATGTATGGTCGACAAGAAATTGAATATTCATCGGTTTGATCCTGGGAAGCAGCGTGACGTTAGGTCTGGTGGATCGTAATGCATGCCAAACTCGGCAAGGTTTAAAATATTCATAAATTCCGAGAATGTGAACAGATTGAAAGGGACATTCTGAAGATTTAAAATGCACATGTATTACAAAAAATGTTTCTGATTTTTTGTAAAAAAAAATGAGATACTAAAAAGTGCCTGTGAATTTTTAAAAAATATCATAAATTTTTAAAAAGCAAAAAGGAACTAAAAAACTATGTGCATAGATTTTTAAAAACTAAAAACGAATTTCAGAAAATCGATGGAAAGCAAGGCTCGCCTGATTGTATGCTAATTAGTGTGAAGAATAATCTTAATTAGTGTTTGAAAATGACCCCTCTTTACAGTCAGCGTTGTGCATGAAAAAACAGGAGGTACCCATTCGATTATTATATTGGAGATCACAAAGAGAGCTAAGGTGTAATTTACGTTTCCCTCGCCAAGAAAAATAGGGGGTAATTTACGTTTGTGCATGAGGAGAGAAGAAGTAATCATGATTCAGATAGATTACCTAAATATGCTCTAGAGCTTAGTGTTGGCCGCCTTGTTGGGCTTGGTATTGCACATGTTATTGTAAGCTGTCCTATGAACATCCCAGTATAAAATTCAGTGGAGTTTTCCCTCACAAGAAAGTAGACTTGTTAGGCATCCTTCCTTCGGTAATTATCCTTAGGAAGAGAGGGGCATAGTTTTTTTTTCTGAGGGTGAGAGGGGCATAGTTAAAATCAGGGGGAGGGAGACTACTGGGGAAAAAGGACATGTCAATCTCTAACAAAACAACCCGTAAGAGCATGCTAACTGATCCTCTACAATTTAGAGGAGGAAACAGACGAGTATATCTGCTCCTCTAAAAAAGGTGTCGCTTCTAACCGAAGTCCTAAACTGAACTCCTTAAATAAGAACACAAATTCGATGCAAATTTGATTCAAGTAACTACATCAATCTTGATTCGAACTTGACACAACCAGTTGCATAAACTATTTTACATAACTTAAAAGAAATTGAAATTAGATTACATAAAAACAAAATAAAAACTACTTAATAGTGCTCTAGTTCATCAACCTATCCCTGTCAGATTAGGTCAAGGCATCCTCGCCCACTCCGTTGGCACCGCCATGGCCTGCTCCGTTGCCACCACCGAACGGTCGCCATCTACGTCGCCGTCGCTGAAGCAAAGATTGATGACCGCGGCTATCTCGGACTTGTATAGCTCATACAACCGGGCAATCCTACTCAACATGCTCCTGGTATTGGTGATGTAGCTTCACCATGTACGCCTCGCTGGCTTGCTCCGCCTTGAGGCGCTCACGGGCTTCCTTGTCTTCCCACATCTTCCGTGCGGTGGCCACACGAGGGTCCACGGGCGTTAATAGTGGTTGACCATTTGGGAAATTGCGCTCGGCATTGGCGCCACGGAGGCACACTAATCTTATGGCGTGTTCCCGTGCTGCCGGCACCGCCGATTGTAAAGATCCAGTCCAAATCTTCTCGTGTGTTTCAAAGTCGGTGATCTCTACTACCCACGTCCCCGAGGCCCTCTGCCACACGCCAAGGTATTTCCTCCATGCTGGCGGCGTCAGTGGGAGATCGGGGAACCGGAAGCGCCGCTGCGGGAGGAGGACGCTCTATCGCAACCACGGGCTCAGGGCGGCTCATGGTGATGTTGATCCGCACTTCTGATCGGAGGCGGGGAGCGGCGGAAGTGGGATCCGACCATTTTGGCGGCGGGACTGTGTCACAATGGATGTGGGTGTGCGTGAGCATGCACCAGGGGGGAGAGGGTTGGGCAGCGACGGAATGGAAATGGTGGAGAAGTGGGGGTGTCGGGGATTGTTACTCTGACGGTGGGCAGCCTTATATATTTAAGTCGTGGCCGCCGCGGTCACGTGTAGTGTTATATGGGTTCGGTTAGGTGCATGTTACGCGACAAAACATGAATTTATCCTCGTCAAGCCGATTATAAGGAATAGGTTAGAGATCCTATATGTCTAGTATAACTTCTACGTTGTTCTCACCTCTTGAAACAATTTCCGCCCGTCTTCCAGATTAAGGAGAGAACTTGTTGAGAGCTGCTCACAAACCACATATGATGTGTCTAGCTAGTGCCACTGATCCTTGTGTAGGTTGAGGTCGAGGTTCAGCGCTGAATTCATGGGAACGCTACGCTTGCACAGCAACTAATGATCTCAAATATCTCCTATCAACGTCTCTGCATATAGAGGCTCTTGTTTTTTACGTGATGTTTGTTATTCTTTGGAAGATGAGTGGGCCGGCGCATCATGTTATCGTCGTAGCATGCATCTTGCTTGTAGCTCGATCGGTTTTTTTTTTGAGACAAACTCCGAAGCTTTTTATTCCGACGTCACAATGTTTACAGGGACGAAAGAGAGACCGTCCGGCTGTCCCAACCAAACATGTCGACCAGCCGGAAGGGATAATGCATGCTTCGCGAGCTTGTGAGCCTCGATATTCGAGCTCCTAAATTCATGAGAAATATTACAGACTTGGAAAGATAATGTATGCTCTATTATTTCATGTATGATCGCGCCATATTCTGTCGGATTCTTTTCTTGGATATCTTGTACCACCACCTTCGCATCGGAGGCCACCTGGATGTTTGCCACGTTCAAATCATCAGCTAGAGCTAGAGCCTCCCTGATCGCCATGCATTCGAGAGTCGCCGGTTCTGATATACCTCTGAAGACCACAGACGACGCTCCCAAGAAGTGTCCGTCCGAGTCTCTAGAAATCGCTGCTACAGCTCCAAGTCCTCTTCCTCTTCCCACTGCAGCATCAACATTAAACTTTGCCAGCCCTCCAGGTGGAGCTATCCAACCTGATCGTCGTGGCGCAGGTCTTACAATCTGCGTCGATTTGATAGACTGTAGTGCATTGAGTTCATTCACATATGAGTTTACAAATGCTTGAACAGAAGACGGGCTTTGATAGATATGCTCATAAATTGCCTTGCGGCGTGCTCCCCACCGTGCCCAGAGAGTGACCACAAAGCTTGTAAACTCATCCTGAGATAGAGCCCCTTGCATTGAGGAAAGCCACCTCTTCGGATTCGGTTCCTCATTTCTGTTCAGCACATCAATAATATGTTCAGAAGATAGCGCCCATGTGCTGCGAGAAACAGTGCAGTTTAACAACGCGTGTCTCCAAGTGTCTTCGGCTCCGCATAGGCAACACGCGGCCGAATCCGCCATGTTTCGGTGGTGCAAAAGTGCAACCGTCGGAGTGGTACGCCTAGCCAACCTCCACAGAAGACCTTGAGCTTCGATGGTACCTTGATTCCCCAAAGTTTTGTCCAACCATCGCCATCTGCGTGTGTGTGAGAAGAGCCATCTTGCTCGTATAACCAAGCTTCACGACTTAATTTCCTCTGCTGAATCATCCTATAGGCGGTTCTCACCGAGAATATCCCCCGCCTATCTTCGCTCCGTGCCCAAAAGTCGTCAATCCGTCTAGTGCAAAGAGGGATCTGCAATATTGCCTCCGCATCAATTGGTATAAAGTTTGACCGAACTAGCTGTTCGTTCCACGAGGATGTAGCGTGGTTGATTAGTCCTGAAACTTTCTGTGGCCGATGTTGGATAAGAGATGTGATCGGTCTCTTTATAAGTGAGCGAGGTAGCCAATTGTCAAGCCATATGTCGGTGGTTTCACCGTTGCCAATTCTCCTTACTAGTCCTTGCACCATAATGTCTCTCCCGTCCAGAATAGCCTGCCAGATCTGTGATGGATGGTGGCCCAATTCTGCTTCAAACAAAGATACATCCGGGAAATAAACACTCTTGAGAATGCGTGCGCTCAAAGATGTAGGGTGTTGGAGCATACGCCATGCCTGTTTGGACAGTAGGGCCAAGTTAAAAATTTCCAAGTCCCTAAAGCCAAGGCCACCAAGATGTTTAGGCTTCATCATATCGTCCCAGGATACCCAGCTTGGCTTACGCTTCCCTTGCTTACTGCGCCACCAAAACTGCCTAATCAAGGAATTGACACTCTCACATAAACCCCTTGGCAGTCGGAAACACGACATAGAAAACACCGGTATCGACTGCACCACTGACTTGATAAGCACTTCCTTTCCCGCAGCTGACAATACTTTTTCCATCCAACCTCTGATATTTTCCCATGCTCGGTCTCTCAAGTATCTGAAAGTGCCATTCTTTGAGTGCCCAACATCCGTAGGCATCCCCAAATACCTGTCGCTGAGGGATTCATTCTGGACATTCAAAGTGGTTTTGATGCTTTCTCTCATACCCTACGGACAGCCTTTGCTGAAAAAGATAGATGATTTCTCGTGATTTATGCGCTATCCTGAAGCCAAACAATAGCACTCCAACAGGTATGATATTGCAACAGCCCCTTCAACACTCGATTTAAACATCAACAGGCTATCATCAGCGAAAAGGAGATGGTTCACGACGAACGCCGTGGGAGCCACCTTGATCCCTTCTAGCTGAGACGACGAAGAACTGGATTTCAGTAGGCACGAAAGGCCCTCTGGTGCAATTAAAAAGAGGTATGGGGATATCGGATCTCCCTGCCGAATTACTCTAGATGGATAAAATTGTCTAGTCTCTCACCATTAAGAAGTACTGAGAACGATACTGACCGCACAATGTTCATGATGATTTGTACCCAGGCTGGAGCAAAATCCAGCTTGATCATTATCGCCTGCAAGTAGTCCCACTCTAGTCTGTCGTACGCTTTCATCATATTGAGCTTTAGGGCACAAAAACTGTTAACTTTGGCTTTGCTGCGCTTCATAAAGTGAAGACACTCATAAGCACTAATGATGTTATCTGTAATATGTCTTCCTAGCACAAAGGCCGACTGCTCCTCTGAAATAATCTCTGGGAGGACCTACTTCAATCTGTTTGCAATCACCTTGGACGCGATCTTGTATAACACATTGCATAAACTAATCGGCCGGAATTGAGTTAGCAAAAATGGATTCATTACCTTGGGGATGAGAACCAAAACAGTATCATTAATGCTTTCTGCACTCTCCTCTCCCCGAATTATTCTTAGCACAACCTCCGTCACCTCAGCGCCACATAACTCCCAGTAATGTTGATAGAAATGAGCTGGAAAACCGTCGGGGCCAGGCGCTTTGGTTGGAAACATCTGAAAGAGGGCTGTCTTAACTTCTTCCTTCATGTACGGTGCAACGAGAAGATCGTTCATCTCTGCTGAGACCTTAGTTGCCGACAAAGTCATGTGAGTTAGGTTCTGAGAAAAGAACCTCTCCCACTTTTGCTGCCAAAGGAGCCACCAGATGGCCATACAACTCTGGTACGTCATGGATTTGGATCCATATGTTGATTGTTTCAAGTTTCACAGAAGACGGCTTTGTTATCCCATCATACGGCAGCAGAATCACCGCATCTCCCCTGAAATTCCATGGGCCATCGTTCATAACTCTCTCCCAATCACCCAAGCAAGTGAATGTGACCGTATACAAGTTTTCCTCCAGAGGCTTGAACCTGGCCTCCTGCGCAATATCCCATGCCGATCTCATCTTTCTGTAAAACCAAGTCTGACTGTAGGTTTTGGAGGTGTTAACCCTAGCTAGGGCTACCCATCTCGGCCCCTTCGGCGGCGCCGGTTGCTCATCGAAGACCACGTCGTCCAAGTCCTCCTCCTTCAATCCCAACTCCTTCATCAACTGCTCGACATCACTGATCCCAGAGGAACTAGCTCCGGAATCCATGAATACTCTCACCCGAAGAACAGATCGGGTAGCTTGATGGGGAACCCTAGTTTCCGTCGACCCCTTCCTTGCCACGGGCGAGACGACAGCCCTGGGAGGCTGCCCCTCCTTGCCGCGTCGAGAACGGGGTTTGATTGGTGGTAGGGGACAAAAGCTCGACGGCGGTGAAGATCGCCCCGGGAGAACTCGGCTGGTAATAAAGAGAAATCCCCGTAATAATGGCCCGGCCCATTAAGTTTGTATAGTACTCTTTGAAGAGGGTCTTCAAAGGCAAGTAGTATATGTTCAGTGGGCCGCCCAACCCAGATTCGATGGCTGAGGCCGGGTTAGGAGTGAAAGGATGTTGTTCTAAGTTTAACGGTGTACCATATATAACAGAGTGACACTTTTTTACCGAATGCATCATATAATTGATATTTTAATATTACCCAAACGATGGAATGAATTTGATCTTACATACACCAGACATATTACACCATGAGTATCAAGAAATTGTCACGTAAAATAGGACCACTTCTACAATACTGCCCCACTAAGCATCACAATTTGCATTTTACATAATGCATAATTATCAGAAATCTATCACTAGGCCTGGTAGATTAATTGGTCCGCGCACATTGCTCACTTGAACTGCGAGTTTCTAGGAAATGTTTGTCCAAAACTACCCTCCCCAGAACGTCCTTGTACATAAGCGTTTGCCATCAGTGCTGGTTAGTCTAAACTAAAGCATCATGCAAGTGAAGTTCGCCAACGAGTGTCAGTTGGCGCTCCAGTTGCATGACATCGGCGTCCAGTCATCAGAATCAGAGCTTTTGACATTCGTGGACTTCTTTGGACGTCGAGTGGGCTATTTTATCAGGTCAGTATAGTAGCAGCCATCTTCTAGACCTAGCGGACAACGGTGAACCTACGAACTACAAAGAAGCAATGATGAGCCCGGTTCTGACAAATGTCTTGAGGCCATGAAATCCGAGATAGCATCCATGTATGAAATCCAAGTATGGGCTTTGGTAGACTTACCTGATGACTGAAAGGCCATTGATAACAAATGGATCTTTAAGAAGACAAACGCTGATAGTAATGCCACCGTCTACAAAGCTCAACTTTTCGCAAGGGGTTTTCACAAATTCAATGGGTTGACTACAATGAGAATTTCTCACTTGTAGCGATGCTGAAGTCTGTTAGGATTATGTTAGCGATTGCTGCATTTTTTGATTATGAAATCTGGCAGATGGATGTCAAAACAGTGTTCCTTAATTGTTTCCTTAAGGAAGAGTTGTATATGATATAACTGGAAGGCTTTGTCAATCCTAAGGATGCTAATAATATATACAAGCTCTAGCGATCCATCTATGGACTAGTGCAAGCATCTCAGAGTTGGTATGTTCACCTTGATGAGGTATCAAAGCTTTTGGTTTTATGCAGACTTATGAAGAAGCTTGTATTTACAAGAAAGTGAGTGAGAGCTCTGTAACATTTCTAATACTATATGTGGACAACATATTATTGTTTGGGAATGATCTAGAATTTTTGGAAAGCATAGGGTTATTTAAACAAGAAAAAAATTCAATGAAAAACCTGGGTGAGGCTGCTTACATATTGGGAATCAATATCTATAGAGATATATCAAGACACCTGATAGGACTTTCAGAGAGCACATACCTTGACAAGATAAAGAAGTTCAAAATATACCAGTCAAAAAAGGGGGTTCTTGCTTGTGTTGCAAGGTATGAAGTTGAGTAAGACTCAAAGCTCAACCATGATAGAAGAAAGAGAAATGATGAAACTCGTCCCCTATGCCTCAGCCATAGGCTCTATAATGTATGCCATGTTGTGTACCAAACCTGGTGCATGCCTTGACATATGTCTGGCAGGTAGGTACCAGAGTGATCCAGGAGTGGATCCTGGACATGGTCAAAAGTATCCTTAAGTACCTAAAGAGGAGTAAGGAAATGTTTCTCGTTTATGGAGGTGACGAAGAACTCGTAGTAAAGGGTTACGTTTATGCAAGCTTCAACACTGATCCAGATGACTCGAAGTCTCAAACTGAATACATATTTATTTTGAATGGTGGAGCTGTGAGTTGGAGTAGCTCCAAGAAAAGTGTGGTTGCAACATCTACATATGAAGCAGAATACATACTTGCTTCGAAAGCAAAATAGGAACGAGTGGTACCTAGTGCACTGGATCCAATGACTATCAATTGTGACAACACTGGTGCCATAGTCATTGCCAAGGAACCAAGGTTTCACAAGAAAACTACGCACATCAAACACCACTTCAACTCCATCCACGATTCCATCAACATAGAACTTTGCAAACTACATACAGATCTGAATGTTGCAAACCCATTGACTAAACCTCTTCCACGAGCAAAACATGATGAGCACCAGAACTCTAAGGGTGTTAGATTCATTACTATGTAAATTCGATTATTGACTCTAGTGGAAGTGGGATACTATTGGAAATATGCCCTAGAGACAATGATAAAGATGTTATTATCATATTTTCTTGTTCATGATAAATGTTTATTATCCATGATATAATTGTATTGACCGAAAACTCAGATACATGTGTAGATACATAAACAACACCGTGTCCCTAGTGAGGCTCTACTGGACTAGCTTGTTGATCAAACATGGTTAAGGTTTCCTAACCATCGATATGAGTTATCATTTGATAATGGGATCACATCATTAGCAGGATAAATTGATGGACAGACCCAACCGTAAGCTTAGCATTAGATCGTGTCACTTAGTTTATATGCTATAGATTTCTTCATGTCAAGTATCTGCCCATAGACCATGAGATCATGCCACTCCTGAATACTGGAAGAATGTCTTGTGGGTTAACAAACGTCATTTCATAACTGGGTGATCATAAAGGTGCTCTACAGGTATCTCAGAGAGTGTTTGGTGGGTTGCACGGATCGGATTTGTTGCTCTGTGTTAGGGAGAATATCTCTAGGCCCTTCAGTTAATACAACATCATGAATAGCTTGGAAGCAGGTGACCAATGAGTTTGGTCACGGGGATCTTGTATTATGGAATGAGTAAAGAGACTTGCCGATAACGAGATTCAATTAGGTATGGAGATACTGGCGATCAAATCTCGGACAAGTAACATATCACTAGATAAAGGGAATTATATACGAGATTAACTTAATCCTCGACATCGTGGTTCAATCGATAAAGATTTTTGTTGAATATGTAGGACTCAATATGGTATCCAGGTCCTGCTATTGATTATTGATGGGAGAGGAGCCTCGGTCATGTCTACATGTTCTCGAACCCATTGGATCACACACTTAACATTCAGTGATGTTAGGGTAGTATTGAGATCTTCATATGGTGAAGTACGAAGGTAGTTTGGAGCCTCGGATTGGATCTGGGACATCACGAGGAACTCTGGAGTGGTTCGGAGGTATATATATGGGAAGTCATTTTAAGGGTACCGAGAAATTTCTGGGATATGTCGGCATCATACTGGGATCACGGCATGGCTCCGGGGGACCACCAGTGGGTCCCACCACTCCCAGAGGCCAGTACGGGTTGAGGGGAGGCGCCCTAGCCTAACGCACCAGCCCCCCTTGGGCCCATGCAGCTAAGGGGGGAAACCCTAAGAGGGGAGGATGCCTCCACCTGACTTGGGAGGCACTCCTCCCCTAGGCCGCCGCCCCCTCCTTGGAGGAGAGTCTAGGGTTGCCCCCCTCCCTCACCCCTATATATAGTGGGGAGGCGCATGGGGGCAGCACCCTTTCACCCTTGGCCGCTGTCTCTCCCAACTTCTCCCACCTCCTCTCAAGTACGCGGTTGGCGAAGCCCTGTCGGATTTCCGCTGCCACCAGCACCACCACCACGCCGTCGTGCTGGTTCAGATGTCATCTACCTCTTCTCTCTTGCATGATTGATCAAGGAGGAGACGTCACAAAGTTGTACGTGTGCATATCTTGAAGGTGTCGGTCGTGCAGTGCTTGGATCGGGACGCGAGTATGACTACGCTAATCACAATCTCTAGATCGTTAATCCTTTCGGTCTACAAGGGTATGTAGACACTCCACCTCTCATTGCTAGCATCTCCATAGAATAGATCTTGAGTGGTTCGTAGGAAACTTTTTAATTCCCGTGCAACGTTCCCCATCACTCTTGACATCCATGGACTTGATCGAGCCTGCTGCACCAACGTTGCTCACAAGCACAAGACTGAAGTAATCACGACCATTGATCTGAACCTCACTCCACCCTGCTTAATGCACGGAACTCTGCATGTGTATGGCAGTTACTTAGAAAAAGTTAAAGTTATATACTCCTCCGGTGACCTCGATCTAATTTTTGAACTTATAAGAGGCGCATATATACCTCCGATACATGACAGGGATGATGCCACCTCTATAAACACCGACTTCTCCCAAGATGGCTGGGCCATGTTGAAGTGTGGCCGTCGCGGGTTGCATCAGCCACCATTGTCATTGGGGAGGGCAGAAGTTTGTGGTCGTGGTGGGTTGCACCAGCCACCATTGTCATTGGGGAGGGCATCATTTGGCTAGTAGAAGATTGTGGCTGTGACAGTGACCGTCACACCGGGCTTGCAAAACAACGGGTCTGTGCATTCGCGGTCGCATGCGATCTTGTAACACTGCCCGCATGCAGCGCCGTCATTGAACAACACGGTGCTTAGAAAGTGAAACATGGAACGGTATATTCTTTTCAAGTAGTAAAGATAGAGATAACATACTTCATGTCCCTCATGCTTCCAAGAGTCTTCTTTCCACTTATAAAAGAATTGTGAGGAAAACTTCTGATCTATTCATCCCCTATCAAGGTAGTACAAAGAACACCAGAAGTAAAAAAATACATCCAGGTCCGTAGGCCACCTAGTTATGACTATAAGCATTGAAGTGAGCCAAGGATGCGACCTTGTCATTGCCCCTCCCTCATCGGAGCCGGACAAACCTTGTTGTAGTAGATAGTCAGGAAGTCGTCGTGTTAAGGCCCCATGGGACCAGCGCACCAGAACAACGATTATCGTATGCGTAGATCGGAAGGGTCCAACTTGCAGACACACGAACAAATAGGAACAAAGACCAGATCCACCGAAGACAAAGCCGACCAAATCCCATGAGATGCGCTAGAGACAAACCTGCACACACCCTCCGATGATTCTAGAAGCACCACCGGGATGGGGACTAGGCGGGGAGAACCTTCTTCAATCCTCATAGAGCCGCTGCCATGTCTCTCTAAGCAGGACACAAACCCTAAAAAAACTCAAAAAATCATGTAAAAACAAACCGCTCCCGCTGGCAAGGGCCGAGATGCACGATGCTTCCATGGCCCTAAAACAACATGAGACATGGTAGATCAGTGGCAGCGCTAACGGGAGGCACAAGAAACCCTAAACGGTTGGGGTGCCCTTGGGTACAGTGAAGGGTTGTTGACATTTGTCTAACATTGTTTCTTTACACTTATAAACAAATGAAAGATAATCATGCGTACCTTGAAATTTAGCTGAATTCTTTCCTGTTAAGGATCAGAAAATTGAGACATAATTCTACGTGCTACGAGTAGGCGGGGTCTTTTTCCATTTGCTGGCCGATCAAGAGTCAAGGAACAACAAGTACTAGTCATGATCAAACCATCTGCCACATGGTGGCATAGGTATCCAGGTCACGCCTCCCTGCCGGTGGTCTAGAAAATCCTTCGAGATCATAGTCTTCTAGTGTCGAATTAAAAACATCACCTTGTTTGTTATGTGTGTCGGCCGAGTAGTGAGTAGGAAACTCCTTCAGAGATTATTTTCTCGGATATATGGGACCTGTGCCTATTTCAATTTGTAGACAAGAATATCATGTCTGTTTTATTGATGATTTTACCAGATTCGGTTCAATCTATCTCCTTATAAATAAATCCGATGTTCTCAAAAATTTCATCTCTTTCAGCAACATGTTAACTATTTATTTGATAAGAAAATTAACGCAGAACAAACAGATTGGGGAGGTGAATATTAAAAATTAAATCTGTTTTTGAGCATATAGGCATCTCCCATCATGTTTTGTGCCCTAATGCACATGATCAGAACGGACCCGCTGAAAATATATCATGGAGGTTGGCCGCTCCCTTCTTTCCCATGCATCTATGCCCCTCAAGTTTTTGGATGAGCCATTCCGTACTGATGTCTACCGTATTAATCGTGTTCATAGTCATGTTATTCATAACCAGACGCCCTTACAACACATTGTTGGCACTAGAATCAACAACACATTTCTTAGAATTTTCAGTTGTGCAGTTTTGCCCAACTTGCGACCATTCAACAACACAAACTTGAGTTTCTATTCGAATAGTGTGTCTTTCTTATAAGCGTGAGTTACCATGCATAGCACTAGAATGACATAATCTATTCACAGAATGCATCACAGAAGTGAATTTGAAGAATACACAATTGATGGAATGAACATGGTCTTAGATACTCCAGACGAATTACAGAGTGAGTATGAACAAATTGAATTGTAAAATTAAATCAGTGATACAAGCAACACACAATTACACAACCTGCATTTTATGCAGCGTAATTACCACAAATCCATGACTCGGCAGACATTGCTCACTAGAATTGTAATTTGCTAGCAAATGATTGCCCAAAGTTCCATCCCTTTGGCACAACATCATTGAACACAAGTGTGTGTCCATCACTATTGGTTAGTCTGAAGGAGAGCATCTTGCCAGTGAGGTTCGCAAGCGAGTGCCAGTTAGCACCCCAATTGCGTGCCATAGGTATCCACTCGTCGGAATCAGAGGTCTTGACATCCATGGACTCAATCGAGCCAGCTGCAGCAACATTGCTCACAAGCACAAGATTGAAATACTCGTGACCATTGATTATGAACCTCACGCCACCCCGCTTCACGCACGGAACTCTGCATGTGTGTGGCAGTGACATAGAAAAAAGATAAGTTATGTGGCTCCGATGACTCTGAACTAACTTTTGAACTTGTAAGAAGTGCATATATACCTTTGGTACATGACGGGGATGATGCCACCTTTATAAACACCGATCTTCTCCCAGGCCGGCTGGGCCATGTCGAAATGCGGCCGCGGTGGGTTGCACCAGCCGCCGTTGTCATTGGGGAGGACGTCGTTGGGCGGGCTAAAGTTCGTGGCCGTGACGGTGACCGTCACACCAGGCTTGCAAAACAACGGATCCGCGCGCTTTCGGTCGCATGCGAGCTTGTAGCACTGCCCACACGCGGCGCCGTCATTGAACAACACGGTGCTCAGCGCCGCCGTGCGTGTCCCGTACCCTTCAGAGAAGAGGTTACCATACCCGCACGCGCCACCTGCAATATGCAATATATAGAACCCATCGCAAGTGTTAATACACAGAAGAACAAGATCAACCGGGCATGCACGCAGTAGATGGATGTACATGTGTGAGTTGAATGATTAGTTGATTACCCATTGTGTCAGAGGCGTCAGCGCCGCCGTAGAACGTCGCATGCGCCTTCTGCCCGACGAAGGGTTGCAGGGATGGCATGGTCGGGTTGTCCGCGGCCACAGAGAGCACACAGCCGATCGCCGCCAGCAGCATCCCTGCAACAAATCGAGCTGGAGCCATATCGGCCGCTAGCTCTTGAAGTTTGATGAACTTGTGGCCTTAATCAATGGAAGCGTTTGTTCGTGTGTCTATATGGATCTGTTGCTGACGGTTGTGAGCTGCTATGGTGTTCAAACGATCGTTTGTTTACATAGTGTTCACTGCGGTCGATTCGTACGTATGTCGCTGGAGGATTCAGCAAGGCCACCCTGATTGGTTCAATGAAGCACGTAGCGTGCAAAAGTGACTGGCCGTGCAGCCGAGCCATGGCTTGCGTGGCAATCAAGAGATATATGTATAGTATGCATGTAGGCGCAGACCCGTCCCTTGAATCGTACGACGAGTGTTCATGTCCTGCATCTGGTCCTCAACGTCGGCGGCGCAGATCGGCGTGTGATAATTAGGTCGTGAAGAAACCTTGAGTTGTCAGTAAGGCACATCGACATATGCTTTCAATTCGTATCCGTCCATTTTTATTCATGGTCGTGAAGAAATGTTCGTCGGTTTGATCTTGCGAAGTAACTTGACGTTGCTTTGGTGTGGGTGGATCATTCTGTGGACGTTAAACCAGGCTAATCCCATTTTATGCAAGTTGCCCAAACGTGTACGGGGGCACGTTTTCAGTGAGCAATTTATCTGTTTCACCATACCTTTTCATGTTTGTTGTTTGTTCCTTTTCAATTTTTCTTCTGGTTTCCTCATTCGAGTTTGGTTCTATTTCTAAGGAGGAACTACCCAACCCAACGGTTATCCTTTGGGGCTCCCCTAAGGATCAATTTTTTTTGGCCTTAGAGCACATCAAATGATGCATCCAGGCGCCGTCACGTATC
>NC_057801.1:31916124-31927439 GCF_018294505.1 Triticum aestivum | reverse complement strand
TTTTAGATGGGTTTTTTTGGCTTTTCAGCTTTTGCCTGGTTCACCTCGGTTTTGGAGAAAAAATTTGTTTCATTTTTGACAAAACACAGCCATGCTTCTTGAAAAAAAAGTGCTTCTTATCGGTGTACGGTGTTCATACCCCTAACTACGCACCGGCGAGATGCAGCTTCCGTGCCGGGAAGGACATGGCAGAAGGTAGATCTATCCCAAGATGCACAAGTCATGGTAAATAATACCGTAAAGAAGACCTCCGGGCAGAGAAGATCATCTCAAGATCAAGACCCAGGATGCCCGGAAGCTACCTTTCCTGGCATGGTGTTTCTCCATGTCGCTGGCAAGCTCAGGGCCAGCAAGCCCAAGCTCTGTCCACCGCTTCGCATGCACCTGCTTGTCAGGAGTCGGCCGACAGGTGGCGGGCGCATAGGCGGTTAGGTAGAGGTTGTCGGGGCACGTGTCAATCCACCGTCTGGAAGAACAACTTTATTGACATTCGTCCACACGCGTGTCGCAGTAACAAAAGGTAGCCACCATTATGTTTCTCGTGGAAACACAAATTTGCTTCTGCGAGAAGCACAACCTGTGTCTCTGCAAGAAGCACATATTGACTTCCACGAGAAGCACAACCAATGGTTCCGTCAGAAGCACAGTTTGTGCTTCCATGAGAAGCACAACTGTGCTTCAACTGTGCTTCTTGAAAGGGAAAAGCAAAACCTATGCTTGTATGAGAAACATAGTGATTCCGCGAGAAGCACAACATGTCTTTCCCTAAAAAAAACACAACATGTGCTTTCAGAAAAAACTGAAAACCACAACCGTGCTTTCGGGCTCCCTTCTTTTCTTTTGGTTTTCTTGGTATTCTTTTTTTACACGGTTTTTGTTTTTGGAACTTTTTGGTATTCGTTTCTTCCTATTTTGAGATTTTCTTTTCTGGTTTATGGGATTTTCACGAAAAAAAGTTCATTGAAACATATTAACATGAGATTTAGTTTCGACCATGCAGACGCGAAATATGCAATGCTGAAAATGATTTGGTATAAACACATGGTTCCAAAGATAAAACGTTTTGAATAAATGAATCTGCCAAAAAAAAGGGGAAAACTCTCAGGTTGTGACAAGTGGCACATGCAATGCATCCACTTGTCGGCACCTTAAGAGATGGGGAATGACCTTTGAAAAGGGTGACCCTTATCGAGTGATTTCGTATTTTCTAATGATATTATAAAAACATACTTTTTTCACAGATATTACAAGCAATTGTATTAAAATCTAATGTTATTGGGCCACATTGGGACGACCCATATAGGGGGAGTATCAGGCCCAGTCCTAGGGGTGTGCAACCTGTGCCCCCGCACGGGCCCCCCAAGTTTTAGGGCCTCAAAATCTGTATGCGTTAGTATTAGTTTCATTAGTGATAGGATGATGGGCCTCATGTTCTGTCGTCGCTCTGGCCTGCTGTCCCGATCGCGACCCTCTTCTCTCCGCTTCTCACGCCTCTCATCTCATCAGTTGCGTCCTAGCGATCAATCGACATCGACGGATCAAGATTCACTCAGGAAAAAAAATAGCGATCGAAGCGTCTCTTCTCTCCCTTCGTTTCTTCGTGCAGGTCGAGCACACGACATGGCCTGCCGCACACTGTGCGGACGTGGCCAATTGTGCGAGTTAGAGAGATCTTACAGCTATGATGATAGGCAGCGACAATTTGCTGCAGAGGTACATCAAGTGTACATACCTGGAACACCACGCCGCACGCGTTCCCGTACGGCCCGTGGGTGCGAAGGTTGGTGACGAAGTTGAGCGACCTGATGACGACGTTGCCGTTGAAGTGGCTGTAGTGGCCTTCCACACTCGTCAGGTATTCGTCCCGCTGCAGACGAAACTGCATGCACACGTGAAACAAGTGGCTTGTGAACTCATCCACAACATGCACACATGGAGACTAATGATTAGTTAGGCAACTAATACAATGGCGGTGGACTACCCGTTGTTAGTTAGAGTAATTGGCACCGTGGTCATGCCGCCTTTTCATCCCCTGAGTGAGCCGTCCCCTGGATATATCGTCCCCAGAGCTCGGTCTCCTCCCGGTCTTTCCACATGTACGTTACGCGAATGGCGTGAACGGCACGGCAGTGGCGGACGACGACCTGGACAATGTGTGTCACCTCGCCCACCATGCCTATCCTTTCTGGCGTTGCCGCCGCCGCCGCCGCAAGGGCCCATCCTCACAACCTCTCTGGCCTGCATCTCATCTCACACCAGAAACATGCAATCATCAATCAACCAACATAGCTAGCTAGCGAGACAGATCGAATCGGAGATCTCTTGCCACTGCGGACGGATTCGTCCACCTCGCGCATCTTGCCAGGCCTCCCTCAATCCACCTTCTTGTCCAACTCTCTTCTGGCTCCGTGGGCTCCTGCTCCTGTGACCTATCCTGCCATTCCCACAACCGCGATCCACCTCTGCGGCCATCGTCTTCTCCAACTATTGCTCCGTCGCCGTCGCCCAGCCCCAAGCGCCCAAAGTCCTAAGTCGCACGCGCACCCCGCACGCGGATGAACGACCCCCTCTAGTATACATAGATAGAAGAGATGGTCTTGCTCTTAGATAAAGAAGGCATGGATGGCATGGCGAAGAGAACGAGGATGGCGTGGAACGCTGACGTGGCGCATTAATTCCAGACCCCTGCTGGACAACCGCCGGTGGGCATCCCTAGTAGGTGACGCCTATCCGTTTCGTCCGCTTGTTTCCAGCTAAGGGAATTACTACGTGTTCATGGTGGCACACGCTTCTAACAACTTAAGAACCAGTGATGTATCAACTTCCTTTCCTCTGTTTCTACAAAACCTTCCAAGTCAGTTATCTATTTATTCTGGTTTCTCGGAGGATGATGTAAAACAAAGATTGTTCTGGATTTTTTTTCATTTATTATGTATATATGTTTCTAATAATGTTCAAGCCTTCTTTGATGTTGATGTTGATGTTGATGGGCATCAGCAGTCTCTTTTTCTCTTATATGCTTGCTTGCGTTTACATGGGGGCATTGATTGATCTGCTAACATACACATGGACGATGATCCTCAACAAGTCCTCCCTTTAGATCATCATAAACCTTGATAGATAGACAGATTGATACATTTGGTCCGATCGCATCTGTCAATGACATACCATACCAACTTGGCATGGCGCACAAAAATTCTCATCGACCTTTTACATACATACATTTTTTCGGCCAAAAAAGAGCATATACCAGGTAAATCACAAAGAACAACTAGTTTGCCATCACACAGGCAATGGCAAGTACCAGTATTGCCTTGCACAACAATTTCTTGGAGATTTCATTTCAAACTCCATGGATGGACTTGTGCCCAAAAGATTGTGATGCATACAAACAACGGCACAAATACCAAAAGGTCAAGGCCCTCTACGAGTCCTTAGATTACTATTGTATATACAACGCCCGATCACTCCACGCCCAAAACAAAACAAGATGTTCAGTCCCAAGACTAAAGAAAACCAAACAAAAGAGCTGAAACAGGACACTGCTCTAACCAAGTAAATGAAGGCTAACGTTCCATGCAACAAGAAACAGGACACTGCTCTAGCGCCTGAAGCTCATTCCTCCTGCTCCTCTGTTGCGGCTGCAGGCGGTCGTGCAGCCCGGCGCTCATGAGGTTATTGTCGCTGCGGAAGAAGACGTTGCCCACCAGCTTGCTGCTCTTCTCATCCTCACGCACCTGCTTGAATCCTGGCAACAACCGAGACAATGAGACCACGATGAAGGGGGAACATACCCAAGCTGGTGGCGTACATAAACCAGCTATTGACAAGATCCTAGCCCAGTTCTTTTCACCGATTCTCTCATAATCTTGAGAAACAGAATCGACCCTCCACGCAGCTTCTCCCAGAATGTTGAGACGATATTTTTTTACAGTCCTGGATGTTTACATTCTAACTATCTAGGATTGTCAAAAAAAATAAGGGTTCAAGATTCTGGGAGAAGCTGCGGGAAGGCCTGATTCTCAAGATTATATGACAATCGACCAGAAGAACTGGGCCAGGGACCAAAATAAAGCAAGGGTCCCCGAAACTACATACAAAAACAGTAAAGATGTGACAAACTAACTAGACATGCTGAGGTGTGAAGTCGCAGTCCGATGATACATGAGCAGATTAATTTTTGATCGCTCATACTTGTCTATGAATACAACAACTCAAACCAAAATAAAGCAAGAGTTGTTTCCTCACAAAACAAGGATCAGCAAGATGTACACCAACGAGCTAGTTTATACAAGCAAGTTGTATTTCCTGGGAACTAACTAGTGAAATGCTAGTTGAGCAAGACGCGAGAGGATGCACTGCTAATTATGCTTGGTACCAAGATTATTTGATTTGGATGCGCCTATATATGGTCTTCACAAGAGCAAGAATGTTTTACTTACACATGCAAGAGCAAGGTTTCACAATAATGGGGAGGAAGGAGAGGAAGGCATACCTTCAGGCAGCTCGTTGGGAAGGGGTCGGAGATGCTGCTGCAAGTTGCCGCTCCATGGCGTCGGCAGTAACAGGGTCGGAGAAGCACGGGCGCATCGTCACCCGAGCAGGAGCTCCAGCAGGCCATTGTGGTCTTCAATGCCCGAAGGTGGTGGGGGAAGAGGACCTGCAGCTCACTAGGCAGGAGGCACTGTACCTGTAGCAAGTTGAACACCAACGAGTATATACAAGTAAGTTGTGTTTCCAGCCTGGGAAGCTCATTGCTAGCTGTGCAAGAGCTGAGAACCTAAACAAGGCAAGCTCATTTGAATCATCTTATTAACATCGTAACAAGTTGATTTGAATCATTTACAATTTACACACACAGCGGCAGCAGCAAGGTCTGATTGCTTTTCACACAAGATGAAGACCAGAACACGAGATTTCATACCAAATACAACTCGAGTGCACTGATTGAATGAGTAACCTGAAGCACTAGAAACAACCTTGGTGGTTGGATATAAGAATATGGGTGATAAAATTAAAGTGGTTTTGGATCGAATGAAGACAAAACAAAGGAAACTTCTTAATTAAGTAGACAACTCCAGGTGCCGCTATTTGGAGCTCCAAGTGGGCAGAGAGTAAAGAAGAAAATTTTAGATCAGGAACAAAAATAATTCTCATCTTGGGCATTGGACAGCTCTATACAAAATCAAAGCGATCACCTGGTCAACACAAGAAAATCAACCCTCAGAACAGGTGTTACTTCCTACTAGTAGTCGTAGAAACTTAAGGTTGTAAACCTTAGAAAAAGAAGGCCTGAGAAATCAAACTACCTACTATACCAGAACCAGCCAAAACACGCCGCATAAACCAAATCACGTGGTGGAGTTCATGTACTTTATTCCTTACAACGGTTGTTCAACCTATGGAGTCTAAACAAAAACATCATGTTCGACGCTCAAAGTTCAAACCGACACGAAAGGACGAAATTGAGTTAAAGCTAAAGAGGTCTTCCATAGCCAGAGACAAATGAGACAATGAACAGCGAGCAAGCGAGCAGGCCAGAGACAAACGGGCATGATATGCAACCCAATAGTGACAAAAAACAAAGCATGGATTCCAGTAGTGAACTACTAAAACATGAATGTTTAGATCAAGGACAAAAAAAATTCTCTTTTGGGGCATCGAACAGCTCTACAAAATCAAAGCAATCACCTAGTTAACACAAGAAATCCAACCCTCGGAATATATGTTACTTCCTACTTGTAGTGGTAGAAACTTTAGGGTATAAACCTCAGAAAAAGAAGGTCTGGGAAATCAAACTACCTACTATACGAGAGCCAGCCAAAACAATATGCATAAACCAAAATATAGCAGTACGACAGGGATGAATTATGTCCAAATTCCATCACATGCTGGATTTCATGTACTTTATACCTTACAGGAGTTGTTAACCCTTATGGAGCCTAAACGAAAAGCATCATTGGGCCCTCAGGTGGAACCAACATAACATGAAGAAATTGAGTTAAAGCTAAGGTTTATACACGAAATGCGGCACAAAACCATGGCATAATTAGCACTTGAGGAATAAACCCACTAAATGGTAAAACTGGTTATTACAACAGACCATCACCATCCTTTGCCTCGATGCCAACACCAGAATCAGACACGGCTCGATGGCTGGATACCATCTCATGGCAGAGGGAGAGGATAAGGGAAGACCAGGAACTCACCAAAAAAGATTAGGCATTGGTGTCAGCAGGCCAGCTGCCCAACCTCTGCCCAGCCGTGGCGTTGAAGGCCAGCTTAAGCTCCATCAATTCGTCACTTGAAGGCAACTAGCACAGGAGGTAGTGGGAAGGATCAATTATTATGCATGATTCAAATTTTTATTTTGAATAGTAATGCGAGTACATTATGCATGAAACACTGACAGAGAAATAATTTTTATACATCCAACAACTAAACTGAAATTGTTACTCATAAATCTGAGATACATCTAAATCTTAAAAGGATTAGCTTGGATAAGTTTCCAGCAAGCTAATCTTCCAACTCTGGATAGAGCAAACAAAACTCTGGATAGAGCACCGCACTGAGCATACAACACCCTGATATTAGATGTGTGTGTAAAACAAATCTGTTCTGAAAGATGAGATAACTAGGGAATGTGGCCACCAAAACTTGCCACCCTAAGTTAGCTAACTTTAACATCATCGGTCTTCTTGTGTTGGCTCTTTACATAGAGCCCATATGTCATCGAACCAGGTGAGCTACAACTGCAGTAGCTTACCAGGATTGACGCCAATTGAGTTCAAGAACCCAATACTCATAACTAGCTAGTCCTCTCGTTCATACTGATCTGATTTGAATCCAAATTTTTATCTAGCATGTATGGTACAAAAACAGGATAACATCCAAGAAGAAGTAAAACCAAACTAACTTGCTTAAGCAAGTAAACTTTTGGTCTTTTCTTGCTGCTAGTTTACGAAGTAACAACAACCGACATCATGTAAAGGCAAAAGGAGAAACCTTTTCATGAGAATGAAATGGCTGTCAAGTTAGAATGATACTTAATAGCCAGAGCTCATGAAAAGAATACCAGTGAGTAAAGCAAATATACGGATGTATATAGACATAGTTTAGAGTGTAGATTTTTTCACTCATTTTGCTCTGTATGTAGTCCATATTGCAATTTTTAAAAAGACTTATATTTAGGAACGGAGGGAGTATTACGGACGAAGCATTGCAAATATGCAAAGAAGGCCGATGTCTTGACACGTAAAAAAATTCATGCCTTGAATAAAACAACCCAACTTTCTCTTCAATTGAACTGGAGATGTAGAAGCTAGCCAATCAGCGAGTCAGTCACATGTAGAAGATAAATAAGCTAAGCAACATCTTCAAATTACACCCAACAGCCAGATTTCATTGCTTTACACACAAGATCAAGATCTGATTTGATAGCTTTGCACGCGATGACAAGATTTGACAGGAAGAGGGAGGAAGGAAAGGAGGGCGTACCTTAGCCAGGTCCTGGTCGTCTAGTGCCTGCAGCTCATTCCCGCTCCTCTGTTGCAGCTGCAGGCGGTCGTGCAGCCCGGTGCTCATGAGGTTGTTGTCACTGCAGAAGAAGACTTTGCCCACCAGCTTGCTGCTCTTCTCATCTTCACATGCCTGCTTGAATCCTGGCAACAAACGAGACAGTGAGACCACGAGGAAGGGGAATGTACCCAAGCGGGTGGCGTACATACAGCCAGCTACTGACAAGATATGGAACTTGATAGGGACCACTGATAAAGCATGATCCCTGAAACTATGTACTAAAACAGTAAAGATGTGACAAACTAACTAGACATGCTGAGATGTGATGATACATGAGAAGATGAGTTTTTGATCGATCATTCTTGTGTGTCAATACATCAACTGAAACCAAAATAAAGCAAGAGTTGTTCAACTCACAAAACAAGGATCAGCAAGATGTACACTAAGGAGCTAGTATATACAAGCAAGTTGTATTTCCTGGGAACTAACTAGTGAAATGCTAGTTGGGCAAGACATGAGAGGATGCACTACTAATTATGCTTGGTACCAAGTTTATTTGATTTGGATGTGCCTATGGTCTTCACAAGAGCAAGAATGCTTCACTTACACATGCAAGCATAAGGTTCCGCAATAACGGGGAGGAAGGAGAGGAGGGCATACCTGCAGGCAGCTCGTTGGGAAGGGGTCGGGGATCCTGCTGCAAGTTGCTGCTACATGGCGTCGGCAGTAACATGGTCGGAGGAGCACGGGTGCGTCATCACCTGAGCAGGAGCTCCAGCAGGCCATGGTGGTCGTCAATGCCTGCAGGTGATGGGGGAAGAAGACCTGCAGCTCACTAGGCAGGAGGCATAGTACCTGCAGCAAGTTGAGCACCGACAGGATATACAAGTAAGTTGTGTTTCCACTTTCCAGCCAGGGAACTAACAAACTAGCTAGCTAATTCGTAGTTGCGCAAGAGCTTAGAAGATAAACAAGGCAAGCTCATTTGAATCTTCCAACTCTGGATAGAGCACTGTACTAAGCATACAACACCCCAATATTAGATGCGAGTGTAAAACAAATCCATTCTGAAAGATGAGACAACTAGGGAATGTGGCCACCAAAACTTACCACCCTAAGTTAGCTAACTTTAACCTCATTGGTCTTTTTGTGTTGGATCTTTACCTAGAGCCCCATATGTCATCGAACCAGGTGAGCTACAACTTGCAGTAGCTAACCAGGATTGATGCCAATTGAGTTCAAGGACCAAATACACGGAACTAGCTAGTTCTCACGTACACATTGATCTGATTTGAATCTAAAAATCTATCTAGCGTGTGATAAGTAGCTACTGCAGGTCCAAACATGCAAATAGTTGGTTGTACTAATAATAAATAGTTGAATTATGTTTGATTTTGCCAAAACCAAGAACCACATAATCTAACAGCAAGAACCACAAAACCAAGAACTTCAATTGCAGGCTCACGTATGATCGTTTCCCCCTTGGTGCCAACAAGCAAATAGAGGTTCGATTTGCATGCACCAAAGAAGATCAAAGAAATAATAGGTCCAAACTAGAACAGAAAAAATAGAGGAAAGTAAGCTACGTCATTTATAACAATTGACATTATCTCACCATCCATCAATAAAATCAAACTGCAGATTATGAATAGTAACAATACAGCGGATGCAACCATGAATGCATAATTGATTGACCAAATAAACAAGGAGAGAGAATAAAGGTTCCTCTAGCTCCTATCAGGCCATCCATGGAAAAGGTGGCCATCAAACAATGGAGAACCAGAATATAAATCTCCGAGCAGTACACCGACTCCAATGTCGTGAGAAACAGAGGCAAATGGTAACCAGCCAATTTGCAAGGCCAAACCTCACTAACAGTACTTCTTACCTAACCAGAAAGAAATAAAATAGAGAAGGACCTCAGGCTGCTATAAGAAAACTAGAATTCGACTAAAACAACATTTTCCAAGACACTGACACACAAAATGAGAGAACACCCCGAACATATTAATTTTCCCTGTCAATGTGGGCCTGAAAGAATTCAGATAGTAAATATTAATACAGAGATCCAGAAGTGTTGACACAACATCAGTTATACACAAGCGGTGTGGTTCTTTTACTCTTAGGAATAGGGTAATCATATCAGCATCAAGATATCGTGGATGTTACAGTTATGTATGTCATACAAATCAGTCTTCAGAATAAAGAACATCACAGGCTCTTCCAACACCAGCATGCAAACTGTCCAGGCGACATAAAGCATACAACAACAACATTTCAGTTACCTATGTAGAAACTTGCGGTGGAAATCACTTATGAGGGTGTAGTTGATGAACCGTTTCGGTGTCTTGGTCTCTCCATGACCCTGCATCTTAAATACAACATCATCATCATCCTCCCACATGCAACAAACACATGTATATGATTAACCTCACAATAAAGCATGACAGCATTACTTTATTTAAAAAGGATAGCCACAACATAAAAGAAGCATACAATATAATATAGTAGGCAGCATTGTTACTTCCACGTCGAAGGAGTAGAAGTTATTCATATTGATCAGCGGGTTTCCTCGCATTAGCTCAGACTCCTTCATCTTGGTCTCTTCTTCTGTTGCTGATACTCATGCAGCAAGCATACGTGATTTCACATTAATTCTCAAAACCTAAAGAATATAAGTGCGCCTCAAAATGATAATATAGAGAAGAAAACAACAAACCTTTATAAGCCTGTCATCAGCTCTTTCCTTTTTATTCCTTTAAAGCCCCGCATTAGTGCCTCAGTGTAACCGTCATCGTCGTCGCTGAATATAGCATTCAATTAGATGAGTAAGACAAAGAATGAGTAAAGATAATTAGCTGAACTACAATACTGGGCTCAGATAAACAACTCTGTTCCAAGAATTATTGGGAGAATTACTACATCATTGTTGTTTGCTATTTTACCATATGTTTTGTAGTAAACATAAACATATTCCATTATAGTGAAAAGCATGCTAGCTATGTATTATCCAATTCCAAAGTTTATGAGAAATAACACATATTGGACAATTTGAGCCACAATCCATATTACAATTTGTCCATGCAGTTAGAAGACGTGTCAGTTAATCCCATCCATATGCGGGAACAAGAAGATTGCCATCAGCATTTTGAATGGGTGTGATTGACAAACTACCGAGACAGAACTATACAGACCTTTCACCATCACTATTGAGCTCCAAGTCAGAGTCGTCTGCATCAATTTCACGTGCAGCTATCTTATCTAATTCAGTTTTGAAGTTCATCTCTACTACTACAATAGATTACCATAGAATTCAACTTGGTTCAATTTCATTTCATAAATGAACTACGCAAAGTTAAGAAGATGTAGAAGGAAACTGACGCAAAAAATGATGTGGATTGAACATCCAACCAGATTTAATTCTGGGCATGCACATTAAATGAACTACGCAAACTTAAGAAGATGTAGAAGGAAACTGACGCAAAAAATGATGTGGATTGAACATCCAACCAGATTTAATTCTGGGCATGCACATACAGTTTGAACGACCAAATAGACAAACCAACAGTGAAGTGATGTGTATCATGTGCATACAAATGAGAGTCGTGCGTGTTCCAGAAGAGAGGGGGCGGGGGTGGGGAGGGGGCGGGGGGCGGGGGGTTGAAGTTCACCAGCCGCTAGGAGGGGGGAGGAGACGAATCCACCCCATGAGAAGCAACCGTCCATTGAGAGGCACGCCATCCACCATTAGTAATAGTGGGCTCGTCAGGGACGGCCAAGGGTGCAGGACTGGCACT